>NC_051049.1:25415712-25610712 GCF_904848185.1 Acanthopagrus latus
TCTCAAAGGTTTGACAAACTGCACCCATCTTTTCTAGTGTTTATGTCCATCCTAACATTTAGATAAAATAAGCTGATCTGAATTGATTTGGGATTAACAATCTAAATCATGACAATAATACTTGGCTATTATGATCATGGTATGCAGTGTGAGTGGTGACTGACTGGGAAAGTGGCCCCAATGGTTGTGATCTTCTCACCACATTTGTGAACACTTTTGCTTTTTCTAGCAGGGGGAGAGACGATGCAGTCAGGAGATCAACACTGTGCCATCATTATCCAGGAGAAGGCCCAGAAGCAGCTACAAAAAACGTTAATTATTAGCCACAAGTGTGGCAATTACAAATAGTTCTTAGTCAATAACGTAGCAGAAAACACTATTTCGCCTCTGATGCAAAACAAGATCCTCAGTGAATCCCTCCAAGATTCACAGCGAAACAGACAGTACAGCTATTAATAACACCACTTGACAACATAAATAGGAGATTGGTGCTGATTTTTGGACAAGGACAGAAGCGTAAGAAAGCCAAAACTGTGTTGTCTGCTCTTTGATTTCCGGCTGTTACTATTCCCTAATCTTAATGTGAGCTAGATAGGCCAAGGGCAGTTTCGTCCTCCTCCTCGGAGACCCAGATCCAGGCACACAAACCGTCTACAGAGCCGCAGCACATATACATGTTCACAGCGGCGGACCTTGCTGCAAAGTCAAGAAAAAACTTTGTTTGCGTTTGATTTTTTTGAAGAGGACACAATCAACTCAAGATTATCTAAAAAAGCTTGTAATGGAACTGTTTTTGAGCTCGACTCAAGCTTTTATTGGTTTGCTGGCTTCAAACCATCCCAAAAAAAAAAAACAAAAAAAAAGAATCTCCTGTCCTGGAGCCTGATCATCTCATGGCCTCCACTGAGAATCTCTAAATAGGCCAAGTGTTCATTTTCTCCAGAGTTTTTTTTCTTGCCATACTGTGTTGTGTCACATCAATTATAGAGCAATGAGAAGCACATGCCTCCTGCACTTATTCCATCTGCTTCACTGGGCACTGGACGAGCGGAGGAAGCAGCGAAGACGAGATATGTCTTACAGTACCATTACAGTAAATCCCAGCCTCCACTTTCATATCCCAGTGGTACTGAAGGCTTGAATGGCATCGTGATGATAAACAGTAAACTGAGTTGTGCTCCCTTGTCAAGTTGCTACACCTCTGAAGTGCTATCACCTGGTTTATGCATTAGGCTGCGGTTACTACACTGATCAGTAAACAACTAGCACAAGACATCTAGCGTCGTTGAGCATCTGATAAATAATTAACTGTATAAAAAGACAAACTCTGACAGAAGCCACCACGGAAAATCCCAAACTGTTCATTTTGGCTGAGGCACGCATCAGTTTTGATCAGTTAAATCCAGCAAATGTTTGCTATATGAAGTTTTCTGATAGACTTAAATGACTGTTGGTTTAGAAGAATTGTCAGCAAAAAGCTCCACATTGACTCAATATAGTGTTTCAGTAAATGTCAGCATTGCGACGATCAATCCATTAACTGATAAGTTCGGGGAACGATGATTGACATTTTTCGTCATTTTCAGACGTTTTGTAGAGCAAACAACTCATCGAATGATCGAAAAGATAATCGTCAGATTAATCAACAGTGAGGGAACAACATGAGAAATAACAACAGCTTCGTCCTGCAGGGCCCATGTCTGGGCTGCAAGTACAGATTTTTTATGAAATTGTCACCAACTGTTTTGATAATCAATGAATCTGTTTGAGACATTTAGTAAAAAAGTCAAATTCTCTGATTCCAGCTTCTTAAACGTGAACATTTTCTGGTTTCTTTCCTCTGTGACAGTAAACTGAATATCTTTGGGTTGTGTAAAAAGAACAAACAAAGCATTTAAGGACGACATCTTGGATACACTCATCGACATTTTACACAATTTTTCTGACATCTCAAAGGACCACCAACTTATCGAGCAATCAAGAAAATAGACAACAATGGCAATTATTGCTAGTTGCAGCTCTAAACATTTATATTATTGCTTAGTGGCTGCAGTGCAACACAGCAACATCAAGGAGAGAAAAAAATAAAGTACAAGCGAAGCCCATCGCATTGGAAAATGATGTGAGTAAACCCTTTCATACGTATTCATAGTGGGTCACAAACTGCCTCATGCTGCGGGGCCCAAAAATAGTTCTAGTGCTTTGAATGTGGATATTTTTTGGTTCCTTTCCTCCTCCAAGACAGTCAACTGAATATCTCTGGGTTGTGAGCAGAACAAGACATTTGAGGACGACATCTTCAGCTCTGATCTACATTTTCCACCATGACTTTCTAAACCAAACAACCAATCGATTCATCGAAAAAATAGCCATCAGATTGATCAGCGACATAATTAACTGCAAGCTGCAGACCTAAGCTGTCTTGATTTGACTTCCAATCAATTGCAGTAACTTCCACTAACTTCACTCTGACACTTTTTTGGCAGCCTGTGCATTTCCAGCATGATAGATGGCTTGGTGACGCCGACAGTTTAATGGCAGGAAGATTACCAGAAGGGTTGGACGGCCTCAGGCTGTGTCATCTGATTCATCTGTGTGGCTGTACATGACCGTGGTGACACACGCTGGCCTCAAGTCCCCGAAACCAGCAGCAAAGCCCGCTCTTGCAGGTGCCACAAAGAGACACTTAGTGTGATTGCCACATGCCACCATCAGCTTTACAGATCAAGCTTGCAGAGGCTAGAGCGCAGGGGGGGAGCAGCGATGATTCAGTTTCTGTATCTCCACTTAACGCCTGATTGACTGTCACACACTCGACAGATGGAGGTGATGATTGCATTGAGGTTAGATTACAGTTAGACACCAGAGTCTTCCCGGAGCATGACAGATAGAGCCCTAGTGACCATCAGAGTATCTCGACAACCTCAGATTTTTGCATCGCAGCATCCATAAAACTGAGCACAACGGTGGCTGGTTGCACCCCTCGACATGACACGAGGATGATGCTGATGCTGCTGCTGATGATGATGAAGATGATGATGACAGCAGCACCGGGGCAACCTGCCTCAACATCCACCCTCCCCTGAGCAACCTGCAAACGTCTCCGGCTAGATTTTCCTCCATCCCTGCACCTTAGCGCATAAGACCGCTGACAGTGAGAGCAGAGCAGAGGGGGAGACCCTGCATGGCAAGCCTCTCCTTACCTGGCAATCGGGCGAGATAATGGCTGCTGTCACCGTAGCTGACAGGCGGAGAAGTGTAATTTCTGCAGTATTCTGCACTCTGGTAGTACGCTGCATCCCCGTTCTTCAGCTGCAGCGCCATCATCGCAGTCACATCCCTCTGCCAACTTCTTCTCTCCAAAAAACCGGGCGGTCAGGCAGGATGACAGTCGCTACCATACGCTCCGACACCGTGGCTTTCCCCGCGGGGGCGATCTCCGGCACAGAGCGGAACACAGGAAGCGACTGCTCGTGTTGAGCCACAGCATGTGAACACGCCGCGTTTGTGTTTCCACTGCACACGTCGACAGAGATGCTCTGACCCGTGAATTCAGATTTTCCAAGACGCTAATCGCGCCGAGGTTCCCCCAGGCACCCCTCTCCCTGTTGGTACAGTCCACTTCCCAAGCCACCGCTGCTGATTTGCATGGGTGGCAATCATGACACATTGTATAAATATGTTACACCTCTGTGGTACGCTCACTTCACCCGAGCGCCTATTTATGAGTGTGAGATCTGCAGGGAAAACAGCCGGGCTGCCCGAGTGATGCAGATGTAAAGAAATATATGGGCAAAGAAAAGATCAAGTTTACAATAGTTATAAAGGAACTGAGCATGGACAAATTAAATACAAATATTTACCAGTAGATTATTATTATTATTATTATTATTATTATTATTATTATTATTATGTTGTTGTTGTTGTTGTTGTTGTTGTTGTTGTTGTTGTTTATTATGTTTCCCCTCCTCTCTGAACACTTGCAGAACCCTTAAGTTACTTTTCCATTATCTGCCACTGCATACTCCACTACATTTTGGAGGATACTATTGTACTTCATTGTACTCACTACATTAATTGGAAAACTTAATTACTAGTTACTTTTCTGATTACATGCTGTAACAGGGCCAAATGAGAGCATTTTTAAACGAAGGCATTTTATCTACAATCAGATCACTCATTCAAATAATAAGAAACATGCTGAATATAAGACTGCTAACTGGACAGGTGGTTATATAGGTGGGCCTCCCACAGTAAACAATGAAAATATAGTGCATAATTTGAATTATATTTTTGTTACTCAAGTATATTTAACATCTGATATTTTAAGACTTTCACTCAAGTACTATTTGTGTGGGGGGCTTTCCCTTTCACCAAAGTAATATCTTAACATGATATCTTTATGTTTATGACTTTTGGGTACTTTATACAACACTAAATACATTACACACAGTATATTTGTATATACACCTACACCAAGTACTCATAATATTCAAGTTAATGTACTTAGTTACTGCCTACCACAGCTGTAAAGAGTGAATATCTCCCCCTGCGGATCAATAACGTCTCATCTTATCTCTACCTCATCAGATTGTGGGCTACTTAGCGAGAGCAGCGTCACGCCCGCAAACACTGTGACAGCAGCACAAAGCTATTTGTGATGTTTGAGGCCCTGTAATAACAACCGGATATAAAAAAAAAAAAATTAAAAAAAAATACACGATGTTGTGGTCTGAAACACAACTGAGAGGCGATGTGTTATACCACGAAGACATCACAGCGATGATTCACACACAGTTTCACTCACCGTGTGTGTGTGTGTGTGTGTGTGTGTGTGTGTCTGCGCGCGCGCGTGTGTTTGTGTGTGGGAGGAAGGGAGGAGGGCCCCAGACAGACAGCGTGGCTGCAGTGCCGCAGCAAGGCAACTTGTCCAGTCGACCAGCCGCTCAGCCGCTACCACAACATCCCCAGCTGGAGCCCTTCTGACTGGACACTTTGGACATATTTCATCTTACTGCGCACATCACAGTTCACAACGCGAGAAGATGCGCTAGTGTCGGTGTGGAGTAACAGCGGCTGTCACGGGTGGCTGGCACAGAGGCTGTCAGACGTCAGATAGCAGCCTGCCCGGCACCGGGAGCCACCAGCCGGCCATAGGGAGCTGCAAGGGTTGGCTAGCTGGAAGGCTAACTGGCATTAGCCTGGTGGAGCCTCTCGGAGCAGAATTCACAAACACATCACTGCGCTGACGCCAACTCAAAAGGGTAAGCTTCTAAATTAGATATATTCGTCCCCTTTAATAGACAAATAGCTTGTTGATGTGTCTTCCAACAAGGGGATGACAGGCTCAGCGTTAGCCGTTTAGCTAGTGTATAAGAGAGCTAAGTTAGCTAACGTTAACCATTCTCAAATTGGTGGACATGAGTGGGAATAGATGTTTTTGATTAAAGCAGAGCTGACGTGGTAAGACAGTCTATTTTATATAATTATTAACGCTATATGTCATTATATCGAGAGCATACAGTGCTGTGTAACTCATCTCTGAGCTGTCATTCCCAAGCACCCACCGTTAGCTAACCAGCTGCTAGCCAGTGGGAATCACGCTATAGATGGCGTGTGTGAGTGTGATGTTGTTTGTGTTTTTAATTTCTCTCCTCCCGTCACATATTTCAGCTTGACGATGGATTGAAGCATGAAGGGTGGAACTGTCCCATCATCACACTAGGAGGGCTCTCTCTTAGGTATGCCTCACAAATTCCTGTCTCCATCTTTATCTGCTGTTGACTCCCCAGCAAAGACATGTTTACACCCAGCGCTGTCCTCTTTCTTGTGACTCACTCTTGACATTTCACAGCTTATTTAAGTGGTAAACGTGCAATTGAAAATCGATCACGTTTACACAAGTGTTTCTTAAAACCACGTTGTAATGCAGTGCGACTGGCCGAGCCTTGTGTTAACCACTACTCTATCATGTGTTGGGGTTTGCTCACGCCCAACCTGTCGCCTCTAGCTACACATGTAGTCGTGCAGTTGTGTTTCAGTATTCAAAGCGAGCTTGTGTCTAGGCCAATGTTTCCCCACTCCCCACATCCTGTGTTGTGAGGAAGCTTCCTCTTTTGTCCTAATGTGCTTAGCTGCATCCTGATCAGGGTCACAGATCGCAGGACTGCTCAATGGGCGGTTTGTTCTAACTCAGGGTTTTCTGTTTTTACTTGTACATACATCGTACATATTCAGTGCTACCCCCCTTTGTAAGGGAAGTCTGTTGTTTCCTTTCTCACTTCTCTCACTTTTGTCACAGTCATAACTCTCAACTTTGACTGGGTGGGCAATTTTTCAGCGGTTGGAGGATTGTTTTTTAGAGTAGAATCACAGGGACCTATCGTCTTTTTTTTTTCTTTTTCCAACTCCTTGTACCTTGCTATGTCATGTAGAAATCAATCCATTCATCCTCCTGGATGCTTAAGTTTGTCAGTTTTGGATGCACCCAGGTGCTCTATTCCTTCAGAATTTCCCTTACCTGGTGGGTGCTCAGTTTGTGGATTCCCATTGCTCCTAGCCTGGTAAGCAGACTAAATCAATGTTTCACTTTAGAGCAGTCAAGAAATAAGCATATTTAAGAACTGGCATTTCAGTGGATGATTTTTAAGACCGCCGGCTATGTCAGTCCCACCTACTATATGCTTGTTGCTATTTTTGTGGACATTGCTCTGTCACTGGCAGAAAATAGGAATGTCCCTTTTCTTAATCATGCCTACAAAGCTTTGGATGGCTCGGTTGCTTTTCCAACCAGCGAACCAACTGTCAGTGAGTCCGCGCAACACTTAAAAGGTGTGTCAGGTGGTGCATACGCCAGATGCCCCGCTAAGTACAAGCAGTTAAACTTGCTTGTACACCTAGCATGACCACACAAACACAAACAAGTAAAGGGATATTGATTCATTCAGGCGCACATACATTCATTTTGTGAACAGGCAGTTATTTGTCAGCTAGGAAAGCTACCACGTATTTTGCCCTGTAGGCCAACATTGTTGTTTGCTCTGTCAGCTGACACCTAACATGGTTGCTGCCACTGGCTGAACGATCACACTCCATTTAAACCCAAGTTCAGCGGCACACTGGCAAACTGAAATGGAGCAGACCAAAGGAGCACACCACCAGATCCATTTAAATAACTGAAAAGATCTGAGATGTGGGTGGAGATTCAGAGGCGTTTGGCTATTTGGGCGCTACAGGGATGCAGATATTAATTCGCTGTCAGGAGAGCGAAGAGACACACCTTAGTATTTGTGTATAGATACTCAAAAGATTGGTATTGAAGCATTTTCAAAAAAAATAAATCAATCTATATGTCTGTTTATTTATTTATTTATTTATTTATTTATCTATCTATTTGTTCATTTATTTTTACAACATTAGTTTCAACTTCTCCATCTGATCTGGTACCCACAGGCAATGGGTGCTTATACTCCTGCAAGAGCCTGGGATATTGTAAAAAAAGGAAAAAAAGGTAGCTATAATTGTAAACTGTTTTATAATCATGATTTTTTTTCACAGACTAGCTATCCACTTCTAGTTGAAAAGATCCATTGGATATTGTCTGAATGCACACATAGTTCCTTGATCTGTCCGTAAAAATATATGAAAGCTAAACACATACAACTCATAACAGTTTGATTATTAATGGAGTAATCATTAATGGGTTCAATACAGTTTTTCTATGTTATCTTCAAATGAGTTTGACTCATTATGATGTATAAGACACAGTCAAAATAAGATAACACAAAGTTCATGCTGTGTACAAGTACTGTGTTGTTTTTGAGGGAATGTGGTTTGTCTTCTAGATCAGTTTCACTGGCTCTCTTAGCTCAAATATCTTGTTGTGCTGAGGATGTTAAAACAATATAGTCTAGACGGCTAACACTATCAAATCAGGGCCAGTACAATGCAGACAGAACACTCCCTGCACAGCATTAAATTATATGGTAGATCATTGTAATAATTCATGGATTTCTTCTTATCCTGAGTGCATTCCCAGGAAGTGTTTTTGGCCATAAGTTGGCTGAAGGCATCATGTTGTAATTTTCTGAGAGCCCACAGAAACGCATTCTTTCCCATCACTGTGTCACAATCCACAGTTGAGTCACTGTGTTGATTTTGTGTTTGAGAGTGTTGGACCTGAGCAGTCTGTCCAAAATAGTTGTGACAATGAAGTCTCCCGTGACCCGGCTATTTCCTAGTACTCCATAACAGGGAATTGAATGTGCCAATTTTGACTGGTAAGATCACAGCTACAGCTAGTGTTTGGCTGAAATTGTTTCCACAAATTAAATTAATGTGTCTTTAATAATCAGTCATGGTACAGATATAGTTCTGTGTGTGGCAATAAAAGATATTTGGTGTTCTCCAGACCTCAAGATGACACACTTGAGAAACCATAAAATATTCACATTTAAGAAGCTGAAATCTGAGAATTTTGTCTCTTTTTCTGAAAAAGCCATTATTGATAATCAAAATAGTTGGCAATAAATGTAATAGTTGACGACTAATCGATTAATCCTTGTGGCTCTAAAGTTCATGCTACTCTTTATGTGCTAAACTGCTGGCCTGATAAAATATCCATTAAAAGAAAATAATGACCACCTACAAAAAAGGCCTGTTGTATAGAGATGCCAGACTGAATTGCCATTTAGTTCCCCTTTGCTTTTTACTGAACTGCTGAAAAAAAGAAAAGTGTTGTGATTCAGTGGTCTGAGGTTAAACCAGTCAAGGCCTCTCTACTCTTGACAACCATGGCTGAATAACCGGCTTTGGTGTGACAAGATGATGTCACTTCTCTATAAATACGAGAAGATTACAATGGAGTACCAAGTAGATTTTAGTAGACTTGTGATTAAGGCCTTTCTAAGGTTAGTATCAGATGACCTAGCTGAAGTCCCTAAAAGGTAGTGACCTCTTTAGTTGAGTGATAAAATGGAAGTTTGACATACTGATAAATTGATGTCACTCTTAATGGAGATAGTACAGCACCGTTGGGGCAGTTGATCAGAACAAGCAACAAGACTTAAATCATACATAAACATGAGGGAATGATATGTAGTTCATCTTTATAGTTCGTCTGAGCTTGTTGGACCAGATAGACATTTTATTTACAAGATGAGTTCGAAATAACTTTCTCTCTAGAGACAACAAGGAAACTATTCGTCTGCGTCTGCCCTGAGTTAATTGTTCAGTGTGATGGGAGTGGTAAGATAAGTTTTTAGTTCAGTTTCTAACACCACAGAGGTTTACAACTTCCTCTTAGGTGTTTCCATTGCTTTCACTTTGGGCACAAGTAGATATGTCTTTGGTTTTGCACATGCATAGACACACATGCACATCATTCGAGGCCGTGCATGATTGGACTCTGTGATGACCCACTTAATGAGTGACTAAAGTTATGTTTTCTGATGAAATATAATCAACTTACCGAACACCTTCTGGTCTATAAGTGCAGCCTATTTGTAAGATGCTCCTCAAAACAGTTACTGTTCTTGTTTTAGTGCTGCTGCTGTGTGGTTGACTGAACATGCTTGTTCTCTTTATCTCAGTGAACACAGCTGAGCCTCAAACAGGGAGAAGGCAGTACTTTAGGTCATTTTGAGCTAAAAACAACCAGATTCGTCATTGGGCAGCTTTTTAAAAACACGTTTCCAATTATTGAAAGCAGTTTGCTGTTTGGAAAGTCACACGGCACATAAACATTTGGCAGCATTGTGAGGTGGTTTCATGTGCACCCATTGGGTCACCTTGAAAGTGGAGCACATGCACCTATGAACAGTATTAGATAGTAACCCTGTTTCTGACTAAGTTACTATAAAAACAGCATTCTAAGTATGAACAGATACATCAGGTAAACTATGTTTAATACACTTTATTTTAATAAGAACTGTACCTACATTTTTTTTAGGTATAACCACGAGATGTTGAGCAGAGTTGAGCTGGGTTTCAGCCTTTGCATAATGAGGGTCAGAACTTGTTTGAAAGTGCTGTTATCTTTCAGGTTGTGCTCAGCAGCTGCAACTGTGTGACTGAGCTGGGAGACACAGAGGAAGATGCCTCCCAGGCCGTCCTCAGGGGAGCTATGGGGCATCCACTTGATGCCCCCCAGGTATGACACAAAAACTGGATTTTTGTATTTTTCATAGTGTGCACCTGCT
This sequence comes from Acanthopagrus latus, assembly GCF_904848185.1. Lineage (NCBI taxonomy): Eukaryota > Metazoa > Chordata > Actinopteri > Spariformes > Sparidae > Acanthopagrus > Acanthopagrus latus. The sequence continues at coordinate 25,425,912 of NC_051049.1, forward strand.
CTTGGCAAATTTTAGCCTGTTAATATTTGTGAAACAATAATATTAATAATATTATTTCATATGTAGTTATTGTTGTAACTGTATTATTTAATATATACATTACTTATTCAATATAAAGAAACATTTGACAGTGTTAAATGCTCAGAGAAGGGATAGTAAGGGAAAACTGCTTAATTCAGTTTGTCATCAACATTGTATAATGATGCTGCAGGATCCTGGTGGACTGCCTGCTGCCCAATGGGATGATTCTGACCCTCGAGTGTCTCCGTGAGGCCACACTCATCACCATCAAACATGAGCTGTTCAAGGAAGCCAGGAAATATCCCCTCCATCACCTCCTACAGGAGGAGACGTCCTACATCTTTGTCAGTGTTACGCAGGTAAGATCTCATTTTTAATATCTAGCTGACAGAGGTGTTCATCTGAATGGGAAAACAAAATATTTTTTCATGAAGGTTTGATGGAGCGACCCCAGACATCTGTTTAATAACCTTTATGAACAAAAAAAAATCTGGAGTCTGGTTTAATAAAAAGAAACAGGTCTCTGAAACTTATCAGATACTGTACTTGAAATAAAGGCACTGCGTTCCTGCTCCCTCAAAAATGACAGGGGAAACCATGCCTCCAATTTGTAATACATTTGAAAATGCTTGCCTGTGCTTCAGAAGACACCACACCTGGTTGTCCAACCTGCAGGAAGACCATCAGCTCTTAGATCAATACACCTTTTGCTCTCATAAAAAAGAAGGTGGGATAGATTGAACAACGCCCCTGTTTTTTCCCTGCCTGCAGGAAGCAGAGCGGGAGGAGTTCTATGATGAAACTCGGAGGCTGTGTGACCTCCGACTCTTCCAACCCTTCCTCAAAGTCATTGAACCAGTTGGCAACAGAGAGGAAAAGATCCTCAACAGAGAGATTGGTGAGAGTTTGTTTCTCATTTGATAGAACTGGTTCAGTTGTAGCTTTGGTCCGTTTTTTTGTGACTACTTTTGTGAGTTTAAAAATATGTTTTTTGTTCATACTATTTTTCTGTCTTTAAATGGTCCAATCTAGACAAAACTGTCTTAAAAGACCCAAAGCCTTACTGGTACTGCTTTCCGTTTTGCCAGGTTTTGCCATTGGTATGCCTGTGTGTGAATTTGACCTTGTGAAGGACCCGGAGGTTCAGGACTTTAGGAGAAACATCCTGAATGTTTGTAAAGACTCTGTGGAGCTGAGAGATGCCAGCGGGCCCCACAGTAGAGCACTATATGTTTACCCACCCAACGTAGAATCCACACAAGAACTTCCCAAACACATCTATAGCAAACTGGACAAAGGTAAGCAACAGCTTTAGTCTACTTTCTGTTCAGTGTGGATTCTATCAGTATCATTGGAGAAGAGAAAAATAAGAATATTTGGAAATAGAAAATGTGTCTTTTGGCCAACAGGGAACAAGCAGTGAACGTTTTAGCCACGCATCAATACTTAATTGCTCTTAGTCAGCCTCCATATTGGATAGGAACTACAATAATGAGCTCAGCAGTCAATGAATTGATTGAAGTGCTATTAGTAAGATGCTATTGTTTTAAAACAATACTTAGAAAGGAAGCACAGTTCTCAATACATAAAACCCCCTGACCTCAGAATGATTATAGGTGGGTTATTGTTTCCTGGTTGCTGCTCACGGTAAAATTAGATATATTGATTCTTTTTTCTCAGCCTCCATTTTAATCTCTTTTTCTTTCTATCTCCTTTTGTAGGTCAGATTATTGTTGTGATTTGGGTGATTGTTTCTCCAAACAACGACAAACAAAAGTATACTTTGAAGATCAACCACGACTGTGTGCCTGAGCAGGTGGGCTGAAAATGCACCAAAGGAAAAAAAACAGTGAAGAGCCATAACTATCCATCACTGTCGGTTTTTTACTCAACATGAGGAAATTGAAGGGTGTCACTATAGGCCATACCCTAGTCTAATGTAGGCTGTCTGCATGTGTCTCGTCCTAAAGGTGATAGCAGAAGCCATTCGTAAGAAGACACGCAGCATGCTGCTGTCCCCAGAGCAGCTCAAGATGTGTGTTCAGGAGTATCAGGGTAAATACATCCTCAAAGTTTGTGGCTGTGACGAGTACCTGCTGGAAAAGTACCCCATCAGCCAGTACAAGGTAAGAGACACATGCAAAAACCTGTTCAGGACATTCCCAGGTCATGAAATAATAAAATAATTGAACATTAAGATCTTAAAAGTCCAATATTTAGTGGCATCTAGTGAGGTGCCCAGTTAAACCGGACCACACTGATTTGCTTTTCCATTATTAGTTAAACTGTGCCGAGCCACGCCCAAGATGAACCCTCTCCAGAGTGGGGCCAAAGCACACCCAGCCTGACTCCAGGCGGGCTGCTGTGACGTCTGGCCGTGGCCAACCAGTGACGACCTCCTTCTCCCCCTCAAACAAGCGTGTGTTACAATTGTGAGACTGATGTTTGCGTGGGAGACTGAAGAGGAACCCGTTCTTAAAAGTCTCTGTGTGTTTAGCTCTCAGTCCTGTTGTACCTTCTAACTGTACCTCTGTGGTTTGAAGTTTAGTTTCTCTCGTATCATAAATTTGACTTTTGGCTATTTCAGTAGTTGAATTAAGTTACTACTGGTGGAAAACAAAAGAATTTGTGATTTTGAGAATTCATATTAAAAGCTTTTAAGTAACTAAATAAAGGGAGGCAGGAAGGGAGGATGCGACAGGGAGGAGAAGGCTTAACAGCTGCTCATGACCACTATCGAAGACAAGTGCGCCACTCAAGTGGGTAGCTCTGTTGAGATGGAAATAAGAAATCCCTTCAATAATCAGTTGATGTACTGAGGAAGTGGAAAAAAGAGCTGCTCAATCTGTGAAACTAAAAGGCTTATTCTAAGATGATGGAAATACAACGATTCCGATCATGAAAATGATTATACACAAATAAAAACAATCCTGAACATTATCATTTAGTTCTCCTAAATCGTACACACTGGACTGATACATTTTGTTCAAAGGTATAAAAGATTAAAAATGTGCTTAATGACTCAAAGAGAAAATAAAATGCAGGAATATTTTGGTGCTGTGTCCCCAGAAACCCTTCAAACTATGTCATTAGCTGGATGGAAGAAGAATATGAAACATGAAAAATTACTACGCCACATTTTCTGCAACTTTGCTGATAATCCTCTGAATTGGGCTAAGGTCTGCTCCAGGCCTTTTTGATAAATCCTGATACGGATTTATCTAAGGCCTGATCCATTTCAAATTCGTTATTTGTTAAAACATTGTGATAATGTGTCAACACAACATTCATTTTCATTACTTTCATTCATCACTGGAACCATTTCCCCATGTACAGTGATCTGAGAAATGTCATGTGAGCCAGATCCAAGTAGAAGATGCACAAAGTGTCACTGTTTGCTCTACAGTCACTCCGCAGCTGCTGGAAGATGACCAGTTGGCACCATTGGTTACTCTCATGCACGGTGTAACTCTAGCAGCTCTGAATACTTTCAGTCTAACTGTCCTCCTCTATGTCATTCCCTCTCTGTGTCTCTTTCCCTCTAGTATATCCGTAGTTGCATCATGCTGGGCAGGATGCCTAACCTGATGCTAATGGCGAAGGACAGCCTGTACACCCAGTTGCCTACAGATAATTTTGTCATGCCGTCATACTCTCGACGCATCTCCACGGCAACGTCCTATATGAATGGCGAGGCAGCTACCAAGTCGCTGTGGACCATCAATGGAACTCTGCGAATACGAATCCTTTGTGCCACCTATGTTAACGTCAATATACGGGACATAGACAAGGTGGGGATGCAAAGTGCCTGTAGAAGTATACTAGTGTCATATACGAGTACCTTGTGTCCTGCTATCAATGTAAGAATAGATTAGAGTAATCTACATTGATGGTAGGAGACTAGAATTGGTCAAAGTGAGAGGAATAATCATTTAGTAAATTATGTAATTAGTGTTATTTTTGTTTTTTGCACATTCTTAATAAAAATGTTTTAATTAGATGTAATTAAGATTTATTCTGCAGCTATATTTGTTGTCTGTTATTTCAGTGTTTTGCACAGACTCCTATCTTCTAACTCTCCCACTTCCTGTGGAAACAAACACTCAAAGACCTTTACCAAGAGAAAGCAGCTCTGGTGGCTCATGTTTGTGTGCTGTCATGAATCATTTGTTTAAATGAAACCAGTCTTGACTGACTGCACGCCGCTAAAGTGTAATGATCATTTGATATGACAGCTGTTACATGCTATTAATCTTGTACTTCTGTGATAAGTTGTCCAACAGGACAGTCTCTTAACAATGCGACGTGAACATACTTCACATTTGCACTTTACTTCTCTTGTCCACTTATAGATATATGTGAGAACGGGCATCTACCATGGAGGTGAACAGATGTGTGACAATGTCAACACACAGAGAGTACCCTGCTCTAACCCCAGGTAACTGCACACCTGTCATTACAATAACCTTTCATTTATAACAGCAGTCCTTGATTGTAGCAACCTTATTTGTAATAATACTTAGTTAGTTAATGATTCGATCAGTCAGTCGAAAGAAAATAAGTCGCCAGCAACTTGATGGTAACATTTATATTTCAGTCCATTTTAAATTGAAAATGTCAAACATTTGCTGTTGCCAGCTTCTTAAATTTAAGGTTTATATTCTTTTCTTGTCATTTATGATAGTAAATGAATGATTTTATAATAATTAAATGATAGATTTAGTCATTCTTTAATCAACAATGGAAGTTATTTTTGTAGAGATTTTTTAACATAGTTAATGTCAGAGAAAATCATTATACAATGAAAAGTAAAAACAGAAAAAGGCAGAATAAATGAGAATGAATATAATGCAATAAATCAATTATGTTAAATAATAATGGAAATAACTACTACTTAAATGCACTTTCTCATTATTTATCTCTTAATAGTCGGTTGGACAATTTAGACTGCTAAGTTACTTTAAGCTGTCTAAGGCAGGAGGAGGTAAAGTTAACAGTTTAGTGTTGGCTAGTAACTCTAAACTGCTGTATTACATTACTGTTGAACCTAAGCCTTGTTCCACTCTTAAACCCCTCGTGCGGTAGAATGAATACGGTCTATACTATAAAGTATATGTCTCGTAGAACAGTATTTTTATGAAGGTAATTCTGTCATTTATCTATAATTTAATTTTGTTGGCGAAAGTGCCATATTGTTTCTGAGCATTCAGTTTTCCTTTACTGGAAGCACGCCCCAGTTATCTCTGTTTCTCTTTCATTCTCTATCTCCAGGTGGAATGAGTGGCTCACCTATGATATGTACATCCCAGACATACCCCGGGCTGCCAGACTCTGCCTCTCCATCTGCTCTGTCAAGGGCAGGAAGGGAGCCAAGGAGGTAGGAAAGAAACAGACTTTACAGTGCAAATTAAGTTGATAAGGAGTTGAACATACCAAAACAGGAGGTGTCTCACCGGGCATTTAGATATCACTGTTCCATTTTTGTTTTAGCATTTAGAAGTAGGGATATTCCTGAAAACTAAGTTTAAACTTAGACTACTCTATTCAAAATTGAGCACAGTTTAATATGTAAGTTTAAATGTTTTCTGAAAAAATACTGTGTATACAACCCATCTGAAACCACGAATGACATTCTTCAGCAACCATAACATATTTTAAAGGCTGGCAGACTTTGAGCTATGCATTATGAACACTGCAAAATATCCTACAAAACGTGACCACAACAGGAGAAACGATGGGTGGCTGCATAACATCTTCAACTGAACAGTTAACTGGTGTTGTTAACATGAGTAACGGATGCTAGTTTTGGTGCAAATTATGTCAATATGTAATTTCAATTTCTAAGTAAATAAAACTATAATTATCATAATTAGTTTAACCTAAAGTGGCAACCGTGGCTCCAGCCACTTGTGTCATGGTCGTTGAGTCCTTGGGAAAGACACTTCACCCACCTTGCCCCGTGTGAATGTGTATGGCTGCTGTATGTTTGAGGTGGTGGTCGAAGGGGCCGTTGGCGCTGAACGGCAGCCATGCTTCCGTCAGTCTGCCCCAGGGCAGCTGTGGCTACTATCGTAGTTTACCACCACCAGTATGACTGTGTGTGAATGAATGGAACCTGGAACCCTGTTAGAGCCCTATCTAGAAAAGCGCCATATAAATTCAATCCATTATTATTATTTTTATTATTACGTGAATTTCTGGTGCTGAATGGCATGGTAGCAATGTGTAATTGTTAACTAAAGGCGGACATTCTTAGTTAGAAATTATGGTAAAGTGAAATACTTTGTCCCATAGTTTAACTGATAATGCAACAGTTGTTATAGAATACAAACAAACAGATAACAGGGAACAAAAAACGAGGATAAGCTCATGTTAGGCTAAGGAATAAAGGTTGGCCTAAGTGATCGTACAAATATCATAGCAGTATATTCTGTATTACAAATAGAATGGTAGTTCTACAGTTGTCACAATCTAAAGATAGCAGAGTGCAGATGACCTTCATGTGTCTAAATCTTTTAACACTGGAATGGTTACCCATCCTGTAGGGATGTGTAGGTACCTTTTCTCCGTATGTGTGTGCTGGGATTGGCACATGAACCTACCCTACTCAATGTGTCAATCTGTCTGAGTATATATGTGTCCAAGGTGAATGGGAGCTGTGGTATCGTCTTTGGTTCTGTTTAATTACTAATCAGCGATGGGCATTGTGGTGGCAGAAAACATCAACAGAAACGTAATCAGCAGAGGAGACTTTTCCATTCATGTTAGAACATGTTTCACTTTACTGCAAGGCACACTAATGGCATGTTGTATAAGAGGCTAATTGTTCTCTTAAAAAGTCATGTCAAAGTATTTGAACAGAAAAATGTCATGCTCTGATAATGCAAATTCAAAATTAGGGCTGTAAAGTTAGAATATTACTACATTAATGTTTTTTTGATTTCATCAAAAAACAATTTGTGTCGTATAATTTCAACTCATATGAAATACTTCTATCAGAATTATAAAAGAATGACTGTCTGTACATTTTAGTTACGTTTAGACACCATGTGGTGTAAACCTGTCTGTACTTTTGTGCATTGGCTCTGAAACTTGTAACAGACACCCACACTGATTGATTTTTCTTTCATTGCTCTGTGGTGGAAGGAAAGACGAGAGTGAGGTGTGTGTGAGTGTGAGTGTGAGTGTGGACTGTATCAATGAATGCCAGACATGGATATTGTAACAGACACCTGTGGTGAGTCCTGTCCCATCCCGCGCCATGCTAGGTTGAGGTCAGGTTAGCGGATGCTCTTTCATGCCCCAGTTGAATTAAAGATAAACACTTCTCCACAGCAGCCTTTTGTGCCCTCACTCACTATAAATAGGGTGCAGTTTGACTGGCTGTCTGCTTGTAACTCAGTCTGACTCACAGTGTTGCCCTTTGTCACCTGGTTCCATGGCTGCCCTTTAGTGAAGACTCTCTCTGCGGATTAAGATCTTATCTTAAACATTTCCACAGCTTTTGGGAAGGCTTATATGGTAGTTTGGTTGTGGGAGCGCTGAAGTTTAACATTGTTAGTTAACCTTTAAAGACTTAATTGTTTTTTATTTGATGATTTGTCTTTCCCTTGTGTCATAATCAATAACCTCATCATCAAGCGCTTATCCAAAGTTCCTATTCACAGTTTCACAACTGAATGTTCTGCAAGCAGTATAGAAAAACTTTCAGGATGACTGAGTGTTGGCATGGTAACCAGGTTTCTTGTTAAACTTGTAGAGGGCCTATAAAATCAATCAAAATCAATTAGAAGTTGTTAAAATTTGCCATCATAATTTTAAGCCACTTAAACCTGTAAGGCCCTTTTAAAACCTTATACTTGAAACTAACATCTGTTTGGGTATCAGCGTGCTGCAGCACATTAAGGGCAAATAAACAGCATCAGGCAAAGAGCATCTCCTCCTAACCAAAAATAAAACATAACCTAAGGAATGGGGAAATACCCAGCATCCCTGACTGCTGTTGTCAAAAGTATGGAAATATCCATAAATATATATGTTGAATATTTGAAAGAGTTTCAATATTCATTTTTGTAGTATAGTTGCTGCAGCACTAGCTGTTTTTTTACGGTCTCCTCTCAGAAAGCACCACTGTAATGCCCACATAGTCCGACTTCCTCCAGAAGTAAATTTACTTAGATTCTCTTGTTCCTAACACACATTACACAAGCCTTGTTATATATATCTTTGAATAAAAATCTTTCACTGGTATCGAATATGGATTTTCTTCACAATATTGTATTGAAGTTAGAAACTCCAGGAAGACACCAGAAAAAACTGCATTTCAGAAGTTTTAAAGACATTAAAAGAGTCTGGCTTCACTGAGCGGACCAAAAAACTGAGCGGTGAATGTTAACCTGCAGATGTGTTGTCCGTGCATTTACTTCTAGATCGCAACTATTTAGTTGCAAGGAGCACCAATGTGCTCCCTGTGATTTTCAAAACGAATCGAATGGTAGGCTAAAACATGCAATAATAAAGGTATTAAAACCAAAGCAGGTCCTCTTTCCCACCATACTTGTGTACAAAACATGTAGCCTGTGTCCTAGTGAGTGAAGGGAAAACTCTTAAAGCACGACCTCCTTTGTGAGTTTTGTCTTCAAAAAACATTTGATATTTCTGTAAATGTCTATTTAAATGGTAAATGGACTTGGTGCATCAGAAGCAATTTGGGGTTCAGTATGTTGCTCAAGGACACTTCGACATGCATCTCAGCTCTGGAGGAGCTGGGATTCCAACCAGCGACCTTCTGATCACTAGACGACCCGCTCTACCTCCCCTGAGCTACAGCCCAAAAGATTTATAAGTAATAAAGTTAATGTTGAAAGAATGTAATTTGTTGCTTTGCATTTCAATTTGAGTAGCTGCCTACATTTTGTGCTGGTACTAGTTAGTCTGGAGCCCCTCTTATTTTTATGATCATTAACTATTGCATTAGTGGGTTGTATCATGTTGTATTGTGTGTATATATACTTTATTAATGACTTTAATGACACTGTAGTGAGATCAAATTCTTCTACACCAAGACTCTCGGATTATGTTGGTGTTAAAATTGTCTTTGATTCAGAATTATGCACCATCTGTGTTTGTGTCTATTTTATCCCACGACGCTTCTCACATCAAACCTAATTACATTTACACTCACCGGCTTTTTGTCTCTCCCTTTAGGAGCACTGTCCACTAGCTTGGGGTAACATCAACATGTTTGATTATACTCACACTCTGGTGGCCAACAAGATGGCTCTGAACCTCTGGCCTGTCCCTCACGGCCTTGAAGACCTCCTCAACCCCATAGGAGTTACTGGATCCAACCCAAACAAGGTATTCAAATTCAGCATTTTGCCCTCACAAGTAAAAAAAAAAAAGAGTAATATTTTACATGTTCTTTTGCAGTGCATGTGCTGTGTTTGATCTGGAGACTGTGCCACAAATGGTCATTAGAACGTAACAGGATTATGAGAGACTTTAATTTACACAATGCAATGATTTTCTCTTGATCTCTCTTCTTTCCAGGAAACCCCATGCCTGGAGCTGGAGTTTGACCACTTTAGTAGTTCAGTCAAATATCCAGATATGAATGCAGTGGAAGATCATGCCAACTGGACCATCTCAAGGGAACTGGGGTTTAACTACAACCTCTCTGGACAGGTAAAAACCTAGTTCCCAGACACCAAACAGTTATCAACATTATCATTATCAACGCAATGCAAATAAACAAAGACATTTTGACACTGTGTCAAAGAAGTCTTGTGTTGTGCTGCAGAGATGTCTTCTGAAGTTAGCATGCTACACCACTTTGTACCTCAAGAGTTAATCAATGGTATAGTCCCCTGTAGGTTCAGCTGGGAGACGTATGTGAGTGGGGAATTCGTTACTTGGTTTAACTGAGATATCGCCTGAATTGAGTTTTTCTCTCTTTCACAGAGCTAAGACAAGCTAGACTGCCTCGTTAACTTATCTTTGAACACACTTCATTCAGACTCGACAGAAATGGAAAAATAAAGTGCACAAACAGTTTTAATTTGTCTTCCCAGAATTACCACTGGTCAAAAATAAATCTTCAATTCACTGAGGAAGATGTGAAAGTGATCAGCTCTACAGGCTGAAATTGCAAACTGCAGTTACAGGGACTCCCCCTGTAATCCAAGTTCACAGTGCAGGCAGACCTCTATCAGATAATAGGGCCATGTAACTCCAAGGCTGTCTGAGCTACTCGCTTACAGCAGCTAGTTGCCACAGGAAAAGATAGCTATAGCAGATTGTAGTGAGCAGCAGTTAGCAGTTACTCTGGTGGTGTTATGATACAGTATACTGCTCTATATATTTTTGGAGCTATCTTCAACACGTTGCACATTTGAGGTGACATCTCAAAGACCTGAAGGGAGCTTTTGGGTCTGGGTTAAGATGAGTGTAAGAGCACTTTTTAATATAAATGGTGTGCACGGAGGTACTTAGAGAAGATGAGGTAAGTTATTAATGAAGGTGTTTGAATTTTGCCTTTTAATTAGGCTGCTTTGTGGCTTGAGATATTTTGACGTTAATTAACGACGCCCTAATGCAAGATGTGGTTATAACCTTGTTAAAAGCATAACGTGTAATGTCTCACTTTGCTAAATCAGCGGTGATGCTGTTGTGTAAGTAATGTGAACAGAAATGCGTGTTATGCAAGAAACCACATTTAATTATAGGGAGGTGTTATTGATTCTTCCGTGAGTTTATAGCACACAGCAGAGGCAATTCTCTGGTTAAATAATGGTTAGATGTCAATAAATGCTGTAGCTCTTTTCAGGTTTATTTTGCGTATTGAAAGTTTAGATAAGAGTAAGTTAAGTTCAATAATTGATCAGATTGATGTAGTTAAAATGAATTCCAACAAGTAACGATAAAACATATACTAATTGTAGGTCCCTAGAGAGTTGGTCCCAACACTTCTATGTGACTCACTAGTGTCACTGTGAGCTTTTGTTTCCAGTTATTTTTGATGGTGTTGGTGGAGGTGTCATCAGGACTAGGATTCTTGATGTGATAATGTGACTTCTGGTTGCCGTTACTCCGACATGTGAGAGGACATGAACAGCGTTAGGTGATCTGTTATATATATTAACTTATTCATGATGTGTGTGTCAAATGTGATGATGGTGTCATCCGGCCTGATCCTGACCAGAAAATTGTTTGATCTTGATTAACATCATGTTTATACAGTGAGACACTTCTTCTACAGAGATTTAGATCTTGGCTCTTGGCAAAGTGAGTTAATGTTCAGGATTCGAGGGCATTATCAAGGTTGTTAAGAGCGGATCATTGCTCTGAACGCACACAGCTTCAGACTGCATCAGGTTCTGGCTGATATATAGCTAATCTTGCAGCATAGCTATTGTCATTAACCTGTATGTGTGTTTATTTTGTCTGACGATGTTGTGGTTGTAAATTTGTGATTTTATGTGGAGCTCAGCAGCTTGATAATGACAGCTGGCCAGCTCAGTATTTATGAGCTTGTCAGATTTAGGACGTATTCTGTTGTCTGACTACAGAAACAAATATAGATATAAATATGAATATACAGAAAAAAAATTATATATATATATATATATATATATATATATATATATATATATATATATATATATAAACAATATATATATATATATATATACAGTATATATATATATATATATCACTGTTTTCAGACATAAACTGCAGTGCTGTGTATCTGTAAAGGCAAATTCAGAGACAAAGGAAATGCATCATTAAAAATTTATTTCAAACCAATAGCTAGTAAATAGAAGCATGTGAATTTCATGCTTCAGAGATGCCGGTAGCTTCAGAGAAAACAAAGCTGGATGATGGTTTGAATGTGGCTCATCATTTGACAAGCAAAAAAGACAATGTGAGATTTAATTGGTAATGTAGAACGAAAGAGGAATGCTGCACTTAAATAAAACGTGTGCATAACGTGTGGACATAATTGAATAAATTGAATAAAATTGTAGTACAAGAGTTTGAGTCTCGTAAATGACAGCATTCACATTAAACAGACATATGTATCTGTATTGTGGTCTGTTGTACAGTTAATTCAGATATTGTGCAATGCAAGAGAGCTGGACCATTCAGTATTGATTTATTCATGAGGACAGTGTAATGCAGTGTATTAAGTAATTCCTTTATGTGTAACTTGAGTTGTTTGAGAAGCTTCCCTCACAGTAATGGGTCATAATGGATCACAGCTGTTCATGTGCACAGCTAATTTTGCTTCTCGTAACGACTGCATGGCTGAATGTCCAAGACTGATACACATTTGTCATAACACAGAGATGCTGTGGTGCAATAAAGGAAGAAGCTCTAACTGACAAAGTAAGGTTAATAAAATGAAGTAACAAAGGCTGATAAGAAAAAGCTTGTGTTTAAGTCACTGTGTGTTTTACAGAGGTAATGTTGGTAGGGCCAACAGGTTGATTACAGTAGTTTTAGTAAGATAATTATGCAGCTTTTTAAGTACATCTGTGTGTTGTGTTTTAGAGCAATCGAGTGGCCAGAGATCACGCCCTGACAGAGAGTGACACAGAGCAGCTGAGACAGCTGAGCAACAGAGACCCACTTTCTGAAATCACTGAGCAGGAGAAAGACTTCCTCTGGAGACACAGGTAATCTCCCAACCAGCAAATATAACATGATGCTTTCTCTCAAGCACTCCAGTACTACTTTATGAAGAGAACTAGAATAAACAGAACAGCATGGATTCAACAGATTGAAGTCATTAGTACATTTACTTGATGTCAGTTGCAAAGCTCCTCACCAGATTCAACATGATCTTATTCTTTTTTGTTGATGGCTGATGGCTTGGATTTAATGTTACTCAATTTAGCATGCTTAAGCTGGTTTAAAACACATGGTATTCTCTCTCTTTCTCTACCAGGCACTACTGCATGAACATCCCTGAGATCCTTCCCAAGATCCTTCTCGCTGTCAAGTGGAACTCCAGAGATGAAGTAGCACAGGTAATAACAGGTCATATCATACCTGCTTGTTACATAAACACATCCTTGGAAAAGAGGAAAAGATTTTTAAAAAAGATTTATGCTTTTCTACGTACTTTGATTTGAATTTTGAAAAAAACAAATCATTTGGTTAGTTGGTTTTCTGACTTCTAAGTACCAAATGCAAAGATGTTAAAAAAAGATGTATTTTCAGAGCTGCAATGATTAATCAATTATCTGTTAACTACTAAATAATTGCATACTATGTAATAAGTGATTATTCAGTTAATTATTTTTTTAAATAATTAATTGTCCAAAACTCTGGCCTCTTAAATGAAAATATTTACTCCTCTGTGACAATAAACTGACATTCCATTGCGCAAACTACTGTTTAATTATTCAAGAAAATAATTAACTGAATAATCACTTATTACATAGTATGCAATTATTTAGTAGTTAACAGATAATTGATTACTAAATAATTGCATACTATGTAATAAGTGATTATTCAGTTACTTATTTTTTTAAATAATTAATTGTCCAAAACTCTGGCCTCTTAAATGAAAATATTTACTCCTCTGTGACAATAAACTGACATTCCATAGCACAAACTACTGTTTGATTATTCAAGAAAATAATGGACAAATTAATTGAAAATAACTGTAATGATTAGTTGCAGCAATGTATTATGTAGTTTTGTCCATTTTGTTTCTTTGGATATTTGTCATTTGTTAATAAAATTTCTCAAATGAAATTCTGTAATAGAGCTGAAAAAAATTAGCCAAGTAAGTCAATTAAGTTGTTAATTGATTATTTGGTTGTTGGTTGGACTAAAGAAGTAATTGGACGCCTTCACTTTGGGATCTGGAAAATGTAAAATTGTGATGATCTTTTTCCTCAGTTTTTTTTGACATTTCATAAAAAATTAATCAGTGTGATAAAAAATGAATAGAATTGTCATGTTACTCTCTGCTCTACTGTATATAAACAATGCATATATGAGTGTTTAATTAATGTTAATTAATCTTTCTTGGTATGTATGTTTCTCAGATGTACTGCCTGTTAAAGGAATGGCCATCAATCCGTCCAGAGCAGGCCATGGAGCTGCTGGACTGTAACTATCCAGACCCCATGGTCAGGCACTTTGCTGTACGCTGCCTTGACAAATACCTGACTGATGACAAACTGTCCCAGTACCTCATCCAGCTTGTGCAGGTGGGTCTCAGAGAGAGTTGAGGCTATTCAAAAAACTGACTGTCAAAGAATAGAGTAAAAAGGCAGACATTGAGGAATAAAAAGTGCTGTGACTCAAGTGGACTGTGGGGTATCTCCAGTGGCCTTGGCTGCCAGTCTCATATCAGTTGGAAAGCAGGGTTTTTTTGGCTTGCTCTTGTGTGCTGAAGACTCTCCGTCTTAGGTTGTCAGGGACTCTGTGGTGGGGAGACATCATAGAGACAGAAATTACTCATCTGAACCTCCTGTCTGCATCTCCTCTTTTTTCTCTCTGTTAAATCTTTCCTTCCTCTCTCTCCTCCTGTTCTAGGTATTAAAATATGAGCAGTATCTCGACAATCCCCTGGCCCGTTTTCTCCTCAAAAAGGCCCTGACCAATCAAAGGATAGGACATTTCTTTTTCTGGCATCTCAAGTGAGTCATCATCCATTCATGGCTCCTTTTTTCTTTTATAATTATCTACTTTCCTTTCTCTCTGTCTTTCTTGAAAACTAAAACCTCATCCTTTCTCTTTGTGTTTATCACACCTCATCTCCCCCTTTTTTTCTTTTTGTTCCCTCACAGGTCAGAAATGCACAATAAAACTGTGAGCCAGAGGTTTGGGCTGCTGTTAGAGGCGTACTGCAGGGCCTGTGGCATGTACCTCAAACACCTGAGCAGGCAGGTAGAAGCCATGGAGAAGCTCATTAACCTCACCGACATCCTTAAACAAGAGAAGAAGGATGAGACACAGAAGGTAAGAAGGGTGGCAACACACACAAGTATATGATTTTAATGTTTAAGTTTAATGTTTTTAGTCTTTTACATCTCAAATGTACAGTATGAGATACAAATAATGGTGATGTATTTGTTTTTATCAGAAGTTGTATTATTTTTCCACATCATTGCCATCAAACATTTGGTACAATTACAACCTAATGTGGGCAAACTCAACTTGTGGTTGTTATAGAACCAGAAATATAAAACTTTTTGTACCTGCACATTGTCCCTCACTGCACCGTTTTACAGACAGCATGTGGATTTATATAATATTAAACTTAAAAAAAACATGAATTGCATGTTTTAGATGCAGTTTGCTGAAGAATAAGCAATACTGATGGCTTTCCAGCTAATTGACCCTGATCTCAAAGCACATTCACCACGACTGACAAAACACAGAATTATAATTAGCAGCCTTGATTATATTAAAATACTTAACATTTTATGTGGCATCTGTGTTGCATTACTCATGATTAAAATAACTAACTTAGAATGCCCGAGCAGTTTGTTCATTATTCATTATTTATATAATTTCCCCCTCAGAGTCGTAACAGCATTTTTAGAAAACTTCTCTGTGGATTTGCGTGTGTGGATGCATGCACACATATTTTTATGCAACCAAATGCATGTGTGTGTTGTTGTCAAGTCAGAGTGTATTTCTATTGGACATTTTCAGATGACATGCGTTGACCAAACAGAACAACAAATAAATTACAATAAATTATGACTCATAAACCCAGTTTAATGTATAAACTGTTCAAAAGAAAAAAAACCAGTGCTGTACTTTGAATGACTCTATATGTGGTTGTGTGTGTGTCCTGTGGAGGTCCAGATGCGGTTTCTTGTGGACCAGATGAAGAGACCGGACTACATGGATGCTCTGCAGAACTTCACCTCTCCTCTCAACCCTGCACACCAACTGGGAAACCTGAGGTTGGAAGGAAGAGTGAATGAGCTATTTTGCGTGCGTCTGTGCGTGTTGTTAATGGAGGATTTAGAATGTTTAATATGTTGGATTTGTTTGCAGGTTAGATGAGTGCAGAATCATGTCATCAGCAAAGAGGCCATTGTGGCTCAACTGGGAGAATCCTGACATCATGTCTGAGATGCTATTTCAGAACAATGAGATCATCTTCAAAAATGGAGATGGTAACACACACTCACACACACACACACACACACACACACACACACACACACACACACACACACACACACACACTCAGATTCACATACACACAGCCTCTTAAAGCTCATATTTAAGGTGTAAGTTCCCTCTGTTTCAACTTGGACAACAGTTTTTGAAATTGATCCAGTAATGAGAGGTCAGTGCAGCCAACAGTTGCGACACAAGCTGCAATGAACCCCTAAAGCATTAGACGTGAAAATATTGAGAAAGGAGGCAGATACCTAAGAAGCAGTGAGCAACATACAATGTTTTTATATTTTCATATCTAACTCTGTGAATTAATTAACATCATGGTGTAAGACGCTCATAATCACAATACGATCCTGCCAAAACAAGTGCTTTAAGGGGACGTACTTTGAGGATGCGCAGTTGTCCGCAGGGATTACATTGCAGCATGTTGTGTCGCTGCTGGCTGCAGTGGTCTCACTCAGTATTGGACCAATTTCAACTTTTTTCCCCTGTCAGTAACTTGGAGCAAAAACATGGAAAAATAGGGTCCAAGTTGAACAAAACATAGTTGTGCTTTGACCTCTGTTGGCCCCTGCAACATGTTTTGGAACTTTTCTTTCCTTTTCACACAGTCTGTAGCTTCAAATCTAACGTCATGTTCTGTAAAATTATTTCATAACATTCAACGTAATATTTCTTATAAACTCGTCATGTGAACACTATTGTAAAGGCCAATGGTAATGTTTGTCACCTATAATCATACTAACTCGTCCTTATGTTGTGTTTGTGGATAATCTGTCAGTATCATAGGATTGTTATTAACTCTGTCCTCATTGTCTGTGTTTGTGTTGTAGACTTGCGACAGGATATGCTGACATTGCAGATTATTAAAATCATGGAGAATATTTGGCAGAATCAGGGCCTGGACCTGCGGTACTGCTCTCTCACTCTTATTGTGTATCTTTCTGCTCTGATGTCTTACTTCTATACTGCTTTCCTGCCTCACTACAAAGGACTAAGATCATCTGTCTTGTGTGTCTCCAGGATGCTTCCATACGGCTGTCTGTCACTAGGAGACTGTGTGGGTCTCATTGAGGTGGTTCGCAGCTCACACACCATCATGCAGATTCAGTGTAAAGGAGGCTTGAAAGGAGCACTGCAGTTTAACTCAAACACTCTGCATCAGTGGCTCAAGGACAAGAACAAGGGCGAGATGTGAGTTCCTCCCTCCAGGTTTTATTTTTGTATCATCTTGGCATCATTAGAAAGTGTAAAACAATGTTCATTAGACATCAGCATCTGGGCTAAAGGGGATGTCTTTGGGGAAAAACTGATGTTGTTTAGAGTAACAGCCTATTTATTTATGTCTGCATTCAGTTTTGTGTATTTAATGAGGTTCTCCTTTTCTAGTTTCTTTTTAAAATGCAAAATGAATAGTGTGACTGCTTACTTGGTGTGCGTCTGTGTGTTTGTGCAGGTATGACATGGCTGTAGATCTGTTTACAAGGTCCTGCGCTGGCTACTGTGTAGCTACGTTTATCCTTGGGATAGGAGACAGGCACAACAGCAACATTATGGTCAAAGATGATGGACAGGTAACACTTACACTATGCGTGCAGAGTTCACTAATGTCTAACTTGCACAAAGTTGCAATCCTTGTCAGATCTTCTTAAAGTTACGAAAAGATCTGACTGGTGTTTATTTAAACATCGATTTAAGTAAGTTGATGGTTTTGAGTCAGTATTCAGGCGTTTTGCTCTATTATCAATGCTAATTGAAATAAAAGAAATGTTTTTAGGAAATAGATGTTGCCCATTTATCTTAACAATTCATTCTTGGGTAGGTTTTCTTTGTCAGATGTTTCAGAAATATTCATAATGTCCGTTAGAGCCCGACCTACTTTTCTGTTGGCCATTTAAGATGCAGTATATTGGTATCAACGTATTTGTATATTCTGTGTATTATAGATCATATATTCTTATGCTTGGATGGATTAATGATTATCAATTTCTGGTCAAGTTAACTGTTTCCGTTCACTGATGTCATGATAGACAATAGATTTTAAACTGTACAATACCCTGCCTCCATTACATATTTTTCTCAATAGTGTCTGATAATGACATTTGAAGAATCACCGGCAGATATCAACTGATATATCACTATCGGAAATGTTTTGCATCAACCCCAAAAACTGAGTAATTGATCAGGCTCCAATTTACTTGTTTTCTATGTGTTTTTCTGTGGACTTACTTCATCTACTTATGCTGCTCCTAGAATAGTGCAGGAGACAGGTAGCATGGCCGGAAACAGCGAAATATACATAGTTGTATTAACATTTTAAAGGACTTAAATAATTTAAATCCTGGCTGATCCGGTCTTGTATGTGAAGCCAATTGCTGTAAAAACAGAAATGTCTCACTGACTGGTTCGTATTTGGTGAAAATTAGTGAGTTTAAGAAAACATGAAAAATAACTTGATATTGGTGGTGAAACGTTTGTGTCAGTGCTTTTTGTTTTCCTGGGAGTATAACAGTCTGACTTGAGAGGGACAGACTTTGACTTCCTACACTTTCATCTTTGTTCTGCTGTCTTCCAGTTGTTTCATATAGATTTTGGCCATTTCCTGGATCATAAGAAGAAGAAATTTGGCTACAAGAGAGAGCGAGTGCCCTTTGTACTGACACAAGACTTCCTCATCGTCATCAGCAAGGGATCCCAGGAGTGTGCCAAGACCAAAGAGTTTGAGAGGTACTGCACCATCTTACTACTTCTTGTCTCTCATCATTGTTTCTCTCATCTTCTTTCTTCTACTTCTACTTCTTTTTGCTGTATTTAGTTTTAGTTACTTCTAGGGCTGCACGATATTGGAAAAACTTACATTGGAATTTTTTTTTAACCCTGCGATATATATTGCGATGTGAAAAAATACAGGAATTTTCATCAGATGACCTGAATAGCACTTTATGTTATGCTGCACTGCTGCTATCTTGTGGACAATTAACCTGCACTGATCTTACCTCTTTTTGTGAATGTTACGAGTATGGCTTCTGCCTGTATTTTAGAGATATTCTTGCTTTTATTGTGCTGGGACCTGAGTACATGTTTCATTCTATCATGTGCAAACGTGAATTGAATGACAGTAAACAAACCTTTAAACCTTTTGAGCTCTCCATTTTAAAATGGAACATTCTTGCTTCATAATTACATTAAGTGACTAACAATGAGTGATAAACATGTTATTCAATCTTTTATTCATCAACTGAAATCTGTTTTTTTTTTGTTGTTGTTGTTTTGGATGACAGTCAGACCTGGCTTTGCATTCATGGTACTTATCTATGTGGTACTGACATAAATGGTCAAACAAATTAGTTGTGCTACCTCTTGTTGTGGCAACAGATACAAGGCACATAACACGTGTTTGGTCAATATCATCCGTCTTGTAGCTGAAATAATTCCAGATAACTGACGTTGCTTTTATTCTTGGTACCAAGTCTTCGTTTTCAGCGATTTTCTCTTGTTCGTTGCTCATTTTTCAATGTCGTTACCAGCGACTCACTCCATGTGCAGGGGCGTGGTCTGCTTTGGCACACTGAACAAGAACTAATGATTGGTGGATCGCTGTGCATGCAGAGTCTGCATGCACAGTGTGTGTCAGGTACCCTTGAAATTAGATGAGTTAATTCATATTGCGCACACGTACCTTGCGATGACAATGCTCAAACAATATATCGTGCATCTCTAGTTTCTTCATTTAAAACAGATACAGTGCAGATTTCTTTCAACTTTGTGATGCACTGTTTTTCTTGCCTCTCTTCCCTCAGTTGGTCAAGTTTCCACTAAACCTGCCCAGTTGACCCAATTATGAGAGTCTCTATGAGACTTCTGTTGGATAATGTAGCATTTACATAGTATCCTTCCCGTAAGGGAAGCAGGTTGGATTGCATTTTTTCACAACAATAACTATAACTGCAACCCATGCATAGGTTGGTAGTTGAAGCAGTGTGTGGGACATCATTAGGGAAACAGCTTGCTGTCACAATTTTTTAAAACAATGAGCCTAATTTTTTCAGTTTTTTTTTTTCATTCATATTTTCTCTGTCGTTTCCTGCACTGCAGTCAGAAGATGAATGGTATAAAAATTGTTTAGGACTGAAACTAACGATTATTTGCATTCTTGACTCATTGATTTGTCTCTTGACAAAGAGGTGGATAAATATTGATCAGTGTTTCACAAAGCCCAAGATGATGTCCTCAAATGTTTTGTTTTGTCCACAACCCAAACATATTCATAAAGGAGCCAGAAAATATTCACATTTAAAAAAGCTGGAATCAGATAATTATGACCTTGTTTTTCTTGAATATGGTTAATATAGCGAGTTATTTAATAGGTGACAGCTAATTGATAGATAATTTCCTCATCCCTCTCCCTCCAGGTTCCAGGAGATGTGTTACAAAGCCTATCTGGCCATCCGGCAGCACGCTAACCTCTTCATCAACCTCTTCTCCATGATGCTGGGCTCTGGCATGCCCGAGCTGCAGTCATTTGATGACATCGCCTACATTAGGAAGACGCTTGCCCTGGAGAAAAGCGAACAGGTAAAACTTTTTTTTTTTCAAATCAAATTTTTCCTTTAGATAGTCTCGAGACAAGCATTTGATTCTCTCAACCACTTATGTATCTCTTTTCATTTTTTCTTCTTTGTGCAGGAGGCGTTGGACTACTTTATGAAGCAGATGAATGACGCTCACCATGGAGGGTGGACCACCAAGATGGACTGGATATTCCACACAATTCGACAGCATGCACTAAACTGATCTCCTACACACAAACCATCGGTCTCATCGTGGAGTATTTGTCAGCCAGATGTTCAACTACTAACCATGCAGCATCGGCCTATCAAGGAATTTCAGTTCCCCATTATAGCAGATGCCACGAACAGCTCACGGCTGATGGAAGATTTCAGCTTTTTTTTTTTTAAGCACCAGCATAATTTCTGTTTATTTAAACGAGGTTCTTGTTTTTCTGCGTTTTCTTGCCATTATATTCTTCCTTTTTTGTGGTCTTGATGATGACCTCTCACTACCCCTTACTTGTTCTGTGTCTACAAGAACAAGTGCGTCCTCATGTCCCTGTGAAAATGTGCCCTCCCTGACCGATGCTTGTATCCCTCTGCTGGGTAACCCAGGAAATTCTCCCCCCTACCCTGCTGCCCTTGCAGGAAAAACACATATTGGACAAAACGTTGAAGAGGACGTATCGGCCAATCTAAAAATGTAGCCACACAGTAAGTTCAACTTGCTGCCCTTCTGCTGTATGCGTCGGAAACTTTTTTGTTAACTTATCACTGCTGAGAAGAAAGCGGGATTAGGAACTGTCTAAATTATCTTGCATTTTACGTGTTTTACACAAGCTTGTTGTACAGTGCAGGATTACTGGAGTACCTGGGCTACTATGATGACTACCGCTGCACAGTGTCGCCCGTCTGAGCTGATATGGTGTCAGCTTTCAACTCTCTGTGTGGAAATTTCAAAGCTCAAAACTGCAGAAGAGTCTGAGCTGTTTTGCACTTCTCCACAGTCTCCAACAGCCTCAATGAAAAAGCATTCCGCCCTCGGGAACATTTGTTGGTGATGCAGCTTTAGACTCTTGCATAAACTTCAGGGTGATGCTGCCTCTCCATCAAAGAAAGGAAAAAAAAACAGCACTTAGAATAATATACAGATTTATTACAACTTTTTGAATTTATTTATGTATCTTAGTTTCTTTAAGTTTCTACAGCCTAACTCTCCAGAAACACACCATTGTTAGTGTAAATATATTCTTTTGTATTTGTGCTTTCGCTTCCTTCGATCTTCTTCTTCCCCTTTTTTCTTGATTACGGAGGATTTGCCAATCGTAAAAAGTTAAATATCTCTTTTTGACCTTATCAGTAGTTGCCCGATTTGTAGTATTCAGCCTAGTTTGTTGCTCTTTGTAGAATTTAACATTTTGATTTGCTTGGGAATGCAGACTGACAAGAGTCGGAAGTGCCAGTCTCACAATTTCTGAAAAACGGGACCTATTTTAAGCCTCTGGCTGTACCTTGACGGTGAGCAGAGGCCCAGGGGAACGTCTTCCTGTTGATAAAAATGCCTTGGCGTCACAGCACAACACTCCACAACCCTGCACACTGCAAAGTCCTACAAACTCTTCCTAAACAAGCTGTAGTGAGCAAACCATCAGCACTATTAACATGAGAAGCATGAGAAGCTTGCTTTGATCTGTCATTGTGTATTATTTCTATCTCTAACCATGTTAGGTTAGTGTGTGCACCATTAGAATGTCTTTACATTTATGACTCATGGACTTGTGTTTATCACACGATTGTGATATATTCTATCCCAGAGCACCTTTCACCGAGCCCACAACACTGGCAGTATTTGAGCCAAGCTTTCGGTTGCCAGGCATTGTAGACACCTTTTGGTTTGAAGCTTAAATTTAGCAGATTTTTACCAACAGAAACATTTAAGCATGTAGCTTATTCCATCAGTTTAAAGTCACAGTTAAATGGCAGTTTCTGCCTTGTTAGTGACTCAAGTGAAACAGTGTTTGTTGATGAGATCTGTGTGCGGAGGGATTTGAACAGCTCATTCAGAGTTGAATTGATCATTGAAAAGTAGGCTTGACATAGCAAATATAGTGTTATGCAGAGCTGTAGGACTGTCCAACTTCACTCGCCTGCTTTGTTAGGTCAGGACACAGCGGGTGAACTGAATAACTTGCGCTGTGGTCCAGTCAAAGTCTGAGGTTGGATTTTCTAAGTTAAAATTTTACTACTTCCATCCGCCAAGCATTCCAGGTGCATGATGCCAAAAGTAACAAAAAAACTTTGCCGACTGTAACAAAGTGAAGTCTCTTTTACAAGTGACACACAAGTGAGCCAGCAGTGCACCTTCCTTGCATATGTTAACAAAATAGATTAACAGATGCCATTATACATTTTATTTTAAGGTTGTTTTATCCTTGGAAACTTTCACTTCACTTCACAAGCCTTGTACAAATACTGTTGACTACAAATGCTTCCTGCCGCCCACCCATAGGCGCTGCCATTGTTGTTGTTGGGGTCGATGGATGTGCCCCGGGTTTACAAGAAAGAATTACGAGTTTGATTGTACTTTTTTTAAGTGGGTCAGACATTTTCAAGTTCAGATTTTTGTCTGGAACGCAGCATTGAACCTCAGCTACAGTCTCTAGACACACAACACTATGCTAGCTGCAATTACCCACCAGCTAACAAGTGCAGTTTTATATGATGGGCTCGCTCGTTTAATCATCACAGTCTCATTTCACGGGCTTCATTTGTGAACTTTATTTGTCTCCCATTTTTAAGATGAATCATAACAAAAGGGAAGCATTTTATTATTATTAACACTTTATGATAACCATCATTAAGTTAATTAAATTTTAGTCAATGATGATTTCACCGCTAATAAAGAATGAAATGCTCTACAAACCACTAAAGCATTTCATATTTATTGCCAATGAAATAACTGTTATGTAATAACTAAAGTAAGGCTGGGGAGATATATATCTACATCTATATCTATATATTTGATATTGATATGATATAGGTATATATATCGTGGTATTTGACTATACAGTCTCAGACTGTGGATATTGTGATATCATAATATAACATTAGTTTTGCCTTTTCCTGGATTTAAAAGCTTCAGTACAGGAAACAGATGGACATTTCTGAACTCATCAGATTGCTCTACTTGTTTTGATAGTCTTTACCCACTAATTTAAAAATGTCATTGTGTTAATGTTTTCTGAAAGTACAGTCACCCATACAATATTGTTGCAGTATCAATATTAAAATATCAGGGTATGTCATGTATAGGGATACAGCTTAAGAATAGCTTGATATTATGTTAAGGGCATACCTCCCAGCCCTCAGTCAGAGATGATTAATATAAAGTGTTACTGGATTTTGATGTAACCAAGAAATGCATTTCCTTTTTCACTGTGTTTTTGAAGGAACCAGTATCTGGCTGAATGTGGGTAATTTTAGCATTAAGAGGCAGTCAACAGCACCAGATTTGTCAGTTGAATTGAGAACCTGTCATAAGCTGTGCTTTGCCGAGGACAGAATGTAGTATTTCACAAGAAACGGTGCCTCACAGCGGCCTCGTGCGCCCCCCCGACGCCCCTCACAATGTACCTATAAAGACATTTGGATTTGTCCTGAAACTCTCTGTGTGCTGGCTGAAATAAGAGTCTGCACTTTGCCAGTTCAACCGTTGATTGTATTGAAAAGCCAAAGTTGTGGTCTGTTCTGATGTGGCGTACGTCTGTGATGTCACTTTATTACAGCATTATAAAGGCTAGAATGTATCTGAATTGCTAGCGTAGACCTTATGTGCTCTCATCTCTTTATGTGTTTGAATCATTCTTGTTTCTTTTCTAATGTCAGATGCAGCTAGTGCCACTAAACGCTGTCGGCTATCAGCAGAGAGCTCTCCGTCACTATTCCTTTTTTTTTTCCTAAATGTGCCAAATCAGGCGTCATTCAGGCCTGTGAACACGTTGTGCAGTGATGCATATCACTTAGAGTTGAATGCACTGCAAAATTCTAGTTCTCAAAGCCTTTTTTGTCCAGAAGAGAAAAAAAAAGAAAGGTAGCCTAGTCTGCATGTTCCTCGAGCAGCGTAACTTGTATGTATGCGATGTACATTTTGAAGCAGCATTAAGCAGTATGTATGTACAGTTACAGTCAAACCTAATTTTGTATGGGAGGCTTCATCTGTGACAAATCTTTCATGTTGTTATCTTTAATATTCTTTCCCATGTATCCTTCAAACTGAAGTGTGTGAGTGTTTGTGTGCCCACATGAGCAAACGTCTTTCTGTACAGGTTGCAGAGCTTCATTGGCAGGCCCCAATGAAATCCCACACTGTGTATGTATGTATGTATGTGTTCATGTGTCTGTGTGTGATGACACTTAACTATTGAAGTGACGTGTCTCTAAATGTTTCGTAAGCCTTTTTTCCCCACGCTGGCTGCTCTGTGCCAGAGAAAGAAAAACAAAACAAAGGAAAAGACGCTGAAGTTTTTGCAGCGTGTGTGAGGAAACAAATGAAGGGAGACGGAGAAACTTTTTTCATACATAAGTTGTCAGCGTTTTACTTGAAACGTCACAAATCAGAACCACAGCTGTATTTTGTTGGTTTGAAGTTTAGATTCGGGGGTGTGCGGTGTCTGTTCAGTACTGTTTGTGAGTTGAGCTGCAAGGCTTGGTGAATCCACGACTGTTTTCTGAACCGATTTATCACATCAGTTGTTTTTTTTAAGGAGAAAATGTCAATGTTTTCTGTTTACAGATTCCTAAATTTGCTAGGAATTTGCTTTTATTTGTGATGTATGATGGTAATTGAAGAGTCTTTGACTGTTGGCTGGACAAAAGAAGCAATTCACATTACATGTTCATGTTATGATCTAAATGCTTGAAATCGATTAATCATGAAAATAAGCAGCAGATAAATCAAGAATGAAGTGAATCATGAGTTGCAGCTCTAATTGCGTATGCGTGTGTGTTTTTAGGAGAGAGTGTGTGAGTTTAACTGTACAGGCTTTTTGTTGAATGTTGTTGATGCCACAGTTCTGAATTTCAGAGTGAAAACTCGACTTCCTCTTGGACTAATGAGGGTCTCAAGTTTTGCTTGAGTTCATATTTCTAAGATCAGTTGCAGTGAGAACCTTAGAACCTTGGCATAGTTTACGAGATACTTCCATCTTCAGCCTCAAAATCAGGAGAACATCCAGCACCGGAGTGATCAGATCCTCTCAGAGCATGTTTGTTTGTTTCTCCTGGTCCTTGACTTTGGCTCTGAATTGGTGCAGGGTTCCTGCTCCAATTGTTGCACTAGATTTTCTGCCCCTAAATGAAATCTTTGATGCCACACATGCTTTATCCCTGTTAAAAAGGTTAAAAAGCTCAGCAATGAAAACACAGGCCCATATTGACAAATCCGCTTATCACACAATCGGCTCAACTGGCTTTGTCTATTTTTGTTGCTGAACGAGTTTGTCGGACTGCATGGATCAACAATCTGCAGAGATTGAGTATCACATAATCATGTGCCTGCTGTTTCACTCGGTCGAAGTTGAAAATGATATTATTTAAGTCCTTCCTGTGCAGAGAAATACTGATAGATTTTCTGTGAAGTTTAAAACCTGCTCTTGAGTTGCCCCTGCTGATGCAATCATATGATCTGAGCTATGATTCCAAGAGAAACAGTGGACATAGTAACACAAACACTCTGACAATATAATGCAAGTCAATGCAATATTCATGCAGTAAATCCTACTTTTGTGAAACGTGTGGTGTCTGTTACTGATTAGCATGGGACAAGTCTTTATTCTGAGGTGTTTTTTGTTACTGTTGGACAGGTGTTCACACTATTGTGTCCACCGCCTGTACGAATTTGGACCCTGAGATTTAGTGAATCCGGCCGTGGTTTCCTCCTGCAGAGCAGTTTAAAACGTTGCCCTCATTTCAACACAAATTGTGTTCTTTAGAGCCTTTGAACGGAGGGGTTTAAAACTCTTTTTCTTGCAGAAAAAAAAAAAAGCATTTGATTAAAGAGCAAACATGACGAATCATGTAGGTTATTTGATCGATTTTGGTCATTCTGAGGCTTCGGCTATGTCCCAAACTTTCACTGTAAAGATGCATCTTGATTAAATGGTCTGTGGTTTCATGTTCTTTTCTGTACGCAGTGCTCTAAACTAGATTTAGAGCTAGATTTTAGCATTTAGTTTGTCACTTATAACATACCCTGCTCTCAGAGCTATACTATGAATGGAAGTACATCGGGCCCATGTGGTGTTTTTCACAGCCTACCTGCATGAGATTGGGTAAAGATGAATATTCCTCATCTTGCTACATGTTTTCTTGTGTTTTTATTAGTCTGCTAAGCAGCCATACAGACGTTCATAAGTTAATGCCTTAAGTTTGCTCCCTGTAGGAACACTTTCTAGGACAATTCATCCTCTCAATAACCTGCGTTTTTATTTATAAATGTATATTGTGTTTCGTTTTGGCTCCCTGGTCAGAGAGTAAAGGTTTGTACCCTGACTGACTGACTGACTGGTCATCTGAGTGTTATGTGAAGATGTACAAATAAATTTGTTAAACATTCACCCAGCTGTGTTTGCACTGTCCTCCCTTGCAGTTTGACTGTACAACAGGCTTTGGTTCACCTCGTTTAACCACAGTGACTTCAGTTCTTGATTTTGTTTTTTTCCAGGACACTTTTTATTTCCCTGAAAGAGAAGAGAACTGTCAGGAAAGACTGTGAACGTCACCGCACGGGACATCAGTTTAATGATTTTCTCAGTTGCTTCACACATTTGTTGGATTTTTTTGAGCTGCTCAGTGGAGTAAAAAAATAAAAGACTGGGAAGATGATTCGGGTCAATGACAGTGACTTTGTTAAGAGAGGTCATGGGACAGGCAGGGTGATGTCTGCATCTCCTGATGCAACACAGCTGAATATTGTCGGTCCAGGAGAGAGCAGCTGATTACAGGCGATGGTTACAGAAGGAAATGAAAGGAATGTTTAACAGTCTGCATTTAAATTCACACATAAAACCATCACACAGGATAAAGTCTTATTTTATTTTCTAGCCATTTTTTTCCTTTGAGGATGACAGCTTTCCAATGCACTTTATACATTCAATCACATCTGTATTGAATGGACACCAAAGGACCTCCTAACTTTGATTTACCAGTGATTGAAATGACGACAGTGCAGAGCTCTGCCATCAGTCAGTCCCTGAGTTACTGGCCCCTAGAATTGGCTACACTGCTTATTTTCATTAACTTAACTCTTTGGCTTTCATAGTTTGAAATCTGAATAACACTCGTGAAGATGTTCCTCCCAAAAAAAAAAAAAAAAAAAAAGCCTTGAAACTATTTTGAACATAAATGTGGTTCCTGTGAGGAAATATTTAACCCAGCAGGTCTGCATCAGCGAAGCTCCCCGCTGGAGTTGGTTCGGCCGCTTGGGTGGTTGCATCTTTGGTAACCTGTTCAGGAGCGTCAGTCCCTGCCACGCTGACGGGATTGAAAGGTTTCCAGGGCTTGGACGGGCAGTGGAAGGGGGTGTCGCTCACAGAGTCTACGGACGCGTCGGGGGAGACGGATGGCTTGGCGGCTGTGGTGTCCTCCTCAGAGGATTCTTCTTTGCCAGCTTCCTTGGCAGCCTTGGTGGGGTTCGCTCGTGGGTTGGGCTTTGTTGAGGCGTTGGAGGGAACTTCGTAGAAAAGGTTCCTGAGCGGAGACCAGCCAGGAGGACGGCGCCTGGTGAACACCTGAAGACACAGTGTACAACGTGTGGATGAACAGTGGTTAGTGGCATAAACCCAGCCTTCCTCACTGGTGTGCACTCTCTGCAATTTACAGTTTTAGACTACTCTTATTTAAGAGTGAAAGTCTTGTGGGCTTCTCTTTAGACTTGGCAGTGATAAAAGAGTAGGACATCATAACATCTGGTGTTCCATCAGAACCCAGCAGGTCTGTTGAGGATCCCTGTTCCTGGTTGACTGATGATGTAAGAGTATGTAATACTGATTTTGTATCCTGGGTGAGTTCAAAAACGCAATAAAATACATAAACAGATGATCAAAATAAACTCCATCAATCACAATGAATGAGAACGCCATCGAAAGAGCATCAGTTACACATCACAGGTTGGGGTAACATCGGTGGCTGCGCTGCGCTTTATTGGGCGTCTGAAAGAGGAAAATGCTGGTTTGATGTTGGATTATGTTGTGACGGGTGTGTCTCACCGTGGGCAGCTCCCCTGGTTGACACTCTATCTGTGTCTGGGGGGGCTCAAGTCTCCATGGCGCTATATCCACTGTTGAGTTACAGTTGGCAAACTCCTGCAGACATCAATACACACAGAGAGACACGTCAGGCTGGTAAACCGTCACATCACATCAGCGGTAGGGTGGGCTTTGATGTCATGTTTACCACATTCTCCTCGTCAGGGACACACAGGTGGTTGAGATCTTTGTGTTCGGCCTTGGCACAGTTGGTCCTCCTCATATCAAATTTCAGCTTGTACCTGAAACCGGCGACCACCTACAGGGACACACGCAGAAGGTTGGCGGAAAAGAAACAGGTTCTTTCTTTCACCTGACATTCCTCCCACCTCTCTCTCCTCGTGTCACCCAGTCCCTACCTGTCTGGTGGCGTGGTGGACATTGTTAAAGGCGAACAGGTGAGTGTGGTCGGAGATGGAGTTATACTTATGGATGGAGGCCGTGAGAGGACCCCTGAGGTCCTCCGAGTTGTCAGGGATCTCCTGCGGGCAGCCCAAACACGGAGCCCGCTCTGGAACGACGTAATCATCTGGAGAGGAGACGGATCGTGAGAGGGAGAAAAAAAGAGGGGAGACGGCCGGCGGTTTGTGGCCCAGGGCGTTCACTACATGGTCAACTCATGAACGTAGGCTTTTAAAGAAGTGCTTATAAATACTACTCATCCTCCATGGAGGCAAGTGAAAGACAAATTATGGTGGTCATTTTTTAAAAACATCTTTCCAGATTCACTCTCCAAACGCTGTGTGAAAGGTTTTGTTTTAGTATGTGATTTATCTCTTCTCTCTTTCTCTCTTTTTTTTTTTGTGTTTTTCTCATTTGAAAAAATAAAATAGTAAATCCACTTCTCAGGGTCTCCGTATTATTCTGCGCAGGGAAATTACTAGATCAGCTCATCTTCAAGCTCCATAATGCCAAATCAAGCACCACCGGTGGTCCGTTCAGCACCTGCATGTTACACCAGGACAGATTTGAAGTCACCCTTCCTGCTGACTGTGTCAAGTGACGATGTTTCTGTGATTTCTGGTCCCCAAAAATATGTGACAACTTACCTCTAATGAACATTATTGTCTAGTTTATAGTAAAACGCGTCTCACCTGCTGTCTTTGTATGTTGTAAATGGTTTTGTTGCCAGAATATTTAATTTGTACGTGTTGGCAAATATGATTTTGGACTCAACATGAATATTCATATGGGGGGAAATGTTTCTAGTGAATGTGTTTGCGCTGCAGCCAGGCTGTTTACTTAACAGCTTTAAAACCTCACAACCTTTCCTTCACTAAGGCCACAAATTTACATTCTCTAAAGTGGACAGTAAGATAAAACACTGAATCTGTTTGCTGTGGGCTGACGGTGAGCTGGTTAGGCAAACAGATTAAAGTCTAGACTGTGACTGCCTTTTATGGTGTGATAAGTTAATAATGTGCAGATAGTTTTGGGAGATTACACAATGCCCTGCGCCCACCAGTGTACGTCTTCCTCAATGACTCACTGTTTTCTCTCTGAGAAATATGCTGTGCTCTCACAGAGTCCGGGTGGACTAAATCAATACACCAGAGATTTGTGCTGCAGGAAAAGCTCCAAAAGCGACCAAATCACGCTGAAAAGAACTGAAACACTGTGGATATTAATAATTTAAATTGTTCTCAATATGTGGGATGAGACTTAAAAGAGGCCCTGCAGAGGCCTGACATGACAAGCAATAAGTCTTACACGAGGCCGCAAGTTGCAGTATTTCGTGCTCGTTGAGAGCATTTTGAAAGAAGTTAAACTGTCTAGAGCTCACACGTCTAAATGTTTTTTATGCCTGTTGTTTAATTCTAACAAAAGGTTATAAGATGAACAATTGGGTGAGGCTGGGAACAGTTGCTAAGCAACCAGCAGACTCTTCAGGAATTACAACCCACCACACCTTGCTCTGTCAAAATATTTGTTTGATCATACAACTCAGACAAGAAAAAATGTGTTAATAAGTGGGATGGAGAGATGATGGCTGACAGATTGTGTAACCTTTTAGACAGACCCAAGCTGTTTCCCTCTGTTTCCAGTATTTATGCTAAGCTAAGCTAACTGCCTCCTGGCTTTAGCTTTGTATCGATCAAAGAGACATGACAGTGATATCGGACTTCTCATCTGACTCTCTACTAGACAGCAAATAAGAACATTTTTGCAAGATGTAATAATTCCCTCAAGAAAGATGTTTCACTGCACTATAATACTAACAATAATAATAATAATAATAATAATAATAATAATAATAATTGATTATTCTCATGTCATAACTGTTAAAAACATTTTTTATGTTTAATTCAATTTCAAGTCATGCACTCACCGAGCACACAGTCCACCTGTCTGGTGTCTGTTTCGGTCTCTGTCATGTGGACTGTGGCATTGCATGAAATTGGCTTCTGGAGGCAAAAACAGGACACATGACCTTTACATTAACTGGTGTTGGCATTATTATATTGTATTTTCTGCACAGGCATGCGTGGAGGGTGAATATTACCCTGTTCACAGCCAGGTAGTCACAGTCTGTCCAGGGCTTGCTGCTCCCAGCTGGACAGTCACTCCTCCTGCTGGTGAACTGCAGTGAGTACACCGAGTCCGCTCCATTCTCTGACTGAAGAGAAAAGACACCCACAGTACCTCTGAGGCTCTCTGCACTTTTAGACATTGGAGGAATATTGAGTTACATTGTTTTTTCAGAGCTTATCAGGGGTCTTGACGACAGCACTCAGGTGGATATCCAGATAACCACACTTCTGTTCCGATCACCTACCTTGCTGGCAGTTAGTATCTGAAAGAGCGCCAGCTTGTTTCCTGTGGTCAACTTCTCATTGAACTTGGTGACAGCGCTGTTGACGGCCTTCTCCACAGATGGGTCATCACAGAAGATCAGGACACCGGGAGGGACCTCCGCTGCCTCCTGGAGGGGCAGAATTATGTCCAACACAGAAACACAAGGAAGTGACTTTCTACTGTTTATGTTATGATTCTTATGGCATTTCTCTTAATGACACCATCTGAGACTGGACATGCACTCCAGTAACGTTTACTCAAGTAAAGTTTGTGCTATTTTCTACTTTACTTAAATATTTCCATCTTTTGCTGCAACACATTTCAGAGGAAAATACTGTTTTTTTTACTCAACTGCATGTATTTGACAGCTGTAGATACCACTACCTTTGTTTAACTTTTGAATGAAAAAACATGTGACCTAGAGCTGCAGCAATGAGTCACATATTTGATTAGTCGATGAAGAAAATCAATAGCCACATATTTTGAGAATCTATTGATCATTTCAGTTATTTTTGAAGCTTAAATTTGCCAGCCCTGGCAGGGAAACACTTCTTCTCTTTCGTCTGCATGCCTCTGGGTTTTGGACTGTTGACTGGACAAAAGGAGCATTTTAAACATGCCACTTTGGATTCTGGGAAATTGTGACGAGTGTTTGTTTTGAACAGAATTGTTAGTTGCAGCCTTAATATGATCATCTGATGTTACTTGATGCATTGAACTGCCACAAAGTCTATGAGGTAGTTTAACAAGAACAACATTGAAATCTCTCTTACATGTAAATGCATTAGTGAGATAAATCGTGACTTTGTACCTTAAACTTGTTCTCCAAAAATACTAATATCTTAATAATCAGTAACATTTATCTGATGGCCACAGTTACTGATTACTTTTCAGACATGGCATAGAAGTGTTTACAATAAACATGATCACCTCAT
Organism: Acanthopagrus latus; assembly: GCF_904848185.1. Classification (NCBI taxonomy): domain Eukaryota; kingdom Metazoa; phylum Chordata; class Actinopteri; order Spariformes; family Sparidae; genus Acanthopagrus; species Acanthopagrus latus. The sequence goes on from NC_051049.1 coordinate 25,458,681, forward strand.
GGAATATGAAGCATTTTATAATATAGAATATCTGTGGCCTACAACATTAAAATGCTGATTGATTGTGTGACAGTGCATCAAAAATGATTTCCAGTTTTGATATTTTGACTTTCACTGAAGTTCTCAGTGTGGCACTTCTTCCTGCAGTGGACTATTTCCACAGTGTGGTTTTACTACTTTTACTTCACCAAAGGACCAGAATTCTTCTCTTCCTCCCGTCACCCTCTGCAGCCTCAGCGCTCCTCTGTTCTCGGTGTAATCTCGGTTATTAGCTCTGATTTCTGATACTTACCTGCCCAAAGACTGAGCTGTGGAGGCACAGCAGGCCCAGCACACACAGCCCCACTCCGCTCCTCATCGTCCGATCCTGATGGGATGTTTGGCTCTGCTCTGCTGTGAAAATGGCAAGTTGATATACACTGTTAGCCACGCTTTACTTGCAACAAATGCACACGCATCTCATGTCCAAAGCATGTCCTAACCCTGGCTATTCGTATCTGGATCAATCTCATATTCTATTGTCATTCTCAAGCTTTAATTTGACTGAGTGATACTTACAATTTCTGCAGTCGGAGGCCTGCTGCTGATCCTGCCGGGGCTTGAAGAGGAAAAAAATTCAACTCCTCTCCACACAGAAAACGTGCGACGGACTGAAGGTCTCCTGAAACTGTGGGTGGGAATCCTCAGAAAGATGATGACACACGGATGGACACACACACAGAGGACAGGAGGGCACAGAGGAGATGACACACACACACACACACACAGACGCAAAACGCTCTGTCGGTAAAAGGCAAGTAAATGTTTGCTCTTTTGTTTGCCCTCCTACCTGTCAAGTCAATACAACAGTCAGTATCAGAGACAAGAGAGAGCACGTAAGGAGATGCACCGACTTGCTTCATTAGAGACTTTTAAACAGCAAGCAGTGTCTTACATCGACACACGTAATCACACATTTACAAAGCAGGGTTGATTTGCACTGAACGTACAGTAGCTACATTTTCCCTGGTTGCACATGTTCAGGGGGCTACTGCGTGTCACTGTGTGTGTGTGTTTTGTGTGTTTCAGCTGGTACTTTGTCCTCGTCGACCTTTGGCCTCTGCCTCTCTGATTACCCCACCGCTCCTCTGTGAAATGAGGTGACATGTGCTCAGGTGTTACACTCCATATGCATGTATCATACAGACACTGTGTTTGCCTTGTCTGCTCGGTATAACCGTGCAGGATTACACTAAAGTTCACGAAGTACATGAACGTCATCTTACCTCTCAGCTGATGACGCCACGCTCGACTCTTCCCTGTGTCCCCGAGGGAACCATTTTAGCTCCATTATTTGCAGCTCTGTAGTTAAATATACAAAGTAAGTAGGTACATACATGTATTTTTGAAGACTGCAATGGGGGAAAACGTGATTATGTACAAAAACGGGTAAGTGTTCATCTATAAGAGCATAATTCTGCCCTCTTGTGGTTACAAGTGTGCCAACTAATCCTGTGCTGTGTTTTAGGTGTCATTAGGTTTTGGACTGTTTGGTGTTTCATCCTGGCTGGTGGCTTTGACACTCACTAGTCAGCCTCCTTCCTTGCTTCCTCTTAGCGCACGAGCGTGGCCCTGGGGTGCAACCCTCCATGTGTTGAGAGGAGCTTCCTTGCCTTGTTATCAGTGTCCTCTGTCTCCTCCTTACACCGGCGTAGGTGTTGATTGCTCGGACCTTGTTCTTACCACTCTGCTGTGTTTTCAGCTTCTCAGCTTCTAGGTGGCTGCTCTCCTCATCTGCTCGTTGCCCTCTGGTGGTTGAGCCAGTCACTTCCTCCTCCACCTCTTCTTTACCACTTATCCAATGTGATATACACTTTTATTTGAGTCCGTTTGTCACATGACCTGGAAGACTATTCATAGAAATATTAATGAGCACATATGAGACATTTTCATTAAAAACATTCAATTTTGATTGAAAAGCACTAAATGAATATAGAAATATAGGAAAATACAAGAGCAAACAAAAGTGGCAGCCATCCAGCTTCCAAAAGACACGGACGAACCACAACTATTTACACCATTTCACCCAAAAATCACCCACCTGGTGCTCTGAGCAAAGCAGAACGCTGTCGACCTCGGTCTGACTGAGACCGGTCCGCCTGTGTTCTCCTACCTTTTGGCTCTGATGTCTGCAAACTGTAAAAAAAAACAACAACATGTAAATGTAACATAAATAATGGCATTTATCCTTTAACATGATTCTCAGTAGAGTACGATGTGGAACTGCAATAGTGTCAGCTGGTGATATTTTCGGTGTCTGAGTGTCTGTGTGTGGTCGCAAAGTGTGGTCCCGGTTACACCCTCTGTGATGGGGAACAATGACAGAAGCAGTTTTGAGTAGTTTACAAACTGTTTATATGTCCATCCATCTGTCTGTCTGTCTGTCTGTCTGTGGACGGATGTTTTAAACGTGATAGCACCACAACCGTACACGATGCAGTCATGAAACTGTACCAGGTGTGCAGTCCAGATAAAAAATAAAGGCCAAAATTCAAAAGTGGCCGTGATCCGAGCAAGAGGGGACAAAAGTAGGGAGGTAGGAAGTAGGAAAGGTGCCATTGTCCTCTCTCCTTATGGTAATGACACACATTTGTTTTAAGCTGGGGATCACTGTATCCCACCAGTCATTCCCATCCACTCTAGTGGAGCTGGTATTGTTTGTACTTCCTCTGTGTGTCTGTCTGTTGACGGGTTTTTGTCATCACGGACGACCATGCAAGATACAGTCAGGAAACTTAACATGTACGATGTAAATGTCGAAATGAAGGGTTCCAAAATGGGCCGCAGGAAAATGAAGCTGGACCACAGCAGCAGTTCTAAGTGCTTTTGCCAGGTGTTCAATATGCCTGTCAGATTTTGCAAATACAAAAGCGCTGCAGCCGTGCAAAAAGCAGTCACACAACTTCGCGGGTGTGAAGTTGAGAAATGAAAAGGCACAAAGACACAGTAAAGGATCACAAAGACACACAGTGACCACAAACAGAGCTGGTATGAAGTGACACTTGCCTCTGTGCTGCTGTAGAGGAGAGGTGTGCTGGGGCTTTAACCTGTGGCCCACAGTCTCATAACCCATCCCTGTACAGGAAGGGACCTTAATTTGAAGTTTACTTTATAATCAGCATGTTCTGTAATGTTAGAGTAATTTTATGGAGTTGTTGATTCCGCAACTTCCCCCGCCGGCTGAAAGGCTCCTCCAACACTTCGATGGTCTAACTGCCATGTAGTCACCATCAGACGTGTGACTTCACCCCGCCTCCTGTGACACTTCACTTCCTCTGCACGGTTCCTTTAGATGTTTAGATGTTCAACAGTTTCACAGTTACGAGGCAGACCACATCTGCAACACTCACACTGCACTCATCATCTTGTTTTCCATCGTTTTTTCTTCCAATCATGGTGCTGGGGTCTCTTCTCTTCCTGGCTGTTCTTCTTCCAGGTAAGTTTGATAATATTCAAAATGTCATTTCAGCATTAGATAACTGCAAACTCTGCCAGCAGACAATTCTTTGTCTCTGTTACCGTAAAATTCTGTATTCTGTAATAAGTAATTGGTTTTTTTTGGGAGGGACAGAGAAAGTTTCAACAAATGAAAGAAATTCTGTTCAGCGTCGTCATCAGATAAAATAAAAACTGAGAACAGTTTTCTCTGTGACAGAAAGACAGAGACATCCCAAATGATGTTCATTTTATAACTTGATTATTCATTTAGCCATTCAGATAACTTTCCTTTTTTGCGATAACAATAAAGGGACTACAAGTCTAATTTTGTTGTATCATGATAATAACATTTCTACCTTGAATGTTTATCAGCTGCTCTATTCTGTAATCATCTGCTCAAAGACACAAGCAGGACAAACATCATGGTAGTGAAACTGTGACATTTCAAAAGATGATTTACTCATGCATGTATCTGTCATAGTGGTGGAGTTAACCCTCTTAAAAAGGCTGATGTTTCTTTGTACATGGAGGATATGAGCGCTGGTTTCCTGTCCCACACACTGATCGTAGGTTCAGTGGTCTTTAGTGGTCCCACAGTTCACACTCTGTCTCTCTCAGTCTGCGGTTAAAGCACACTGGTGATGTGACTTTTGTTCTCATTGTATCAGCTGGTTGTATAGAAATGTCACCACGACATTGGCTGATTCATTTTTTAAATATCGAGACATTGTTATCGAACAGAGGAGAAAAAATCTGCAAAACACAAGTTTTACTACAGCTGTAGCTTTAATGCTGTTTGTGCCATGTGCCGTTGTTAAAGTACTCTGATTGCTGTATGTTGTCATTTCTGGAAACCGTGGAACAGAAAATGTGAGATGAGATTTTTCCACTGGCTTCTGCAACATTTTACATTTCAAGACTGTGTTCAAACGTTGGCTGGACCACCAGTGCGACCACAAAAGCACCCAGCTCACTGGGTGTCGTCTAATTCTACACAATATGATTACGTGTGAATTGCAACAAAAAGGTTCGATATCAACTGAGTCCAACATGACTCATTTTGTGGCCCTGTAACTTCTATGACTATGATTTACTGTCGCAGGTGAATATTCCTGATCAAATCTGGCCACAGTTGTGTTCAGTGGTGAAAGAAGAACTTATTTAAAGGGGTTCCATGTTACAATTCACATTACGTTACTTTTGCATAAGATATTGATAATGTTTTTATTGCCCACATGAGAGTGGATTGTAAAGCGATGTGAAAAACGTCTGTACCGGTCTGAGGATGATTTCTTTAAGTTGTTTAATGACTACTGGACTGTGGATTTCTTTGGAAGGACTTGTGGGTTTCCTGCGACAGTCTAAAGGATGTGACTTGATGCACGTTCTTGAGCTCCTCTCTCCTTTTTCGCGGTCATAGAGGCTAATGTTTGCTCAGAAATGGAGTCTGCTGACATAAACTGACGACACAGCAGTTCCACAGAGCCCCCTTGAGTAAAAAGTCCTCATACCACACAGTGAAAATACTCAACTACAAACACAAATTCTGCATTCTAATTAAGTAAAAAGTATGTCAGTGTAATCAGCCAAATGCACTCAGAGCATCACCCATGCATCATATCCAAAAAGATCAACTTTTCATGGAGTGATGATGCATGTTCCAGCAGATCCAAGAGGAATTTATTTAGCTTAAGATGCAGGAGAATTTTCTCAGCACATGAAGGAAACACTTCACAAATAATTCACTTTTTAAATCATCAAATTTGGAGATACATGGTTTTCATTGGACAGTAAGGGTATGACGAAGTGTAATCTGCAAAGTGACCAGTAACTTAAGCTGTGAGACAAAGCTGTGTAAAATGGAAGTACTGTGGTATAAGAACTTCAGCCTCAAATGTGTATTCAAGCACTGTACTGTAGGGAATGTGCTTATTTACATGTCACCACTGGTTGTATTTGCATCAGGTGAACATGATCCAAAGTGAAACCTACCATGGGATTGTCAGTGATAAAGATTTACTGATTTGGAAATCCCACCTTTTCATATAACACTAAAGATTCTGGCGACACTGAGGGCAACATGTCTCTTCCTCCAGCAGGCGTCCTCCTCAAGAGAAATGACGCCTCCGTCCAGCCTCCCTCTGACTCCGAGCAGCCCTCTGAGGCTCAGATCTACAAGCCGGTCCTGCAGCCCTCTGAGGCCGTTCCTCCAATAGGTACACACCGACACAACATTGCATTTTGAGTCATTGCAAACATTTAAACAAAAGCACCTGCATCTGCAGCCCATCTGTTGTAGAGGAAATCACCAAGATGTTGGAGAAACGGTGCAGGTACAGCAGTGATCATCACAACCTGATCCTCGGTCGCCCTTCATCTGTCCTCTTTGCTCTCAGCCCATCTTCAGCCCCTGCTCACTTCTGCTGCTCAACAGAAGAAATGTTGGAATTGTATATTTTTGCAAACCATGGATATGTTTAAGGCTCAGTTTCCAGTTGTATGTTGTTGCAATGCTTTGCTTAAGGTCAGTTTAGGTTTAGGTGCAAAAGCCTCTTGGTTGGTGTTTCACGTCTTTGCTGAAAGGTCATGGTTTTTTGGTTTTTTTTCGCCATGTAGCTGGCTGCTAAATATCCTGATGGGAGTTCTGACGGTTGAAACAGGAAGCGAGCTCAAAGTGGTGTCTTGCTTGGTATCCATCACACCAACACCATCCGCTCTTCATTCTGACAACAAAATTAGCTTATACACATGTTATTGTAACGCCACATGGTACATACTGTAAAAATGTTTGTATGAGATCACATGAAATGCGCAACTATAAAACCACTGATGGTTTGTGGAGACAAACCCAGACCTGCCATCCTCCAGCTGTCCACCAGGTGTCCTCAGTCTTTCCTCACCCACCCACACACCTGTTCTCATCAACACTTCAGTCACCTGAGCTTCACCCACCCATCTCCCCACCTGCAGTCGGCCATCGTTACTAATTCCACTTGACTTTTGTTGTTTGCTGTCTGATCATTTTGCTGTGCTTGGCTCCTGCTCCAGTGTTCTGCTATTCTGTTATCTCTGACCTGTCATCCACCTGAACCTGTTCCTGCCTGTTTGACCCTTCTTGACTGTTTCTTGGATGTTGGATCCATGCCTGCTCTCTGTGCCTGTGTTGGACTGCTGCCCTCTGCTTTTGGACTCTTGCCTGTCTCACCGTTGTGCCTCCGCTTTGGCGTAAATAAATTATTGATGCTCTGCCTTCATTCTTCTGCATTCAGCCCTGACAGTGATGGAATCAATGCGAGCTGCAGTGTAACAGCATAAAAGCTGTATGAAAACAGATGAAACACAGTCTTCTTGTAAGCAAAAACAAAAATGCCGGTGGCTTGTGTCAGCTGCCTCGCTGATGGCTTGGTTTCTGACAGTGGTTGGTGCTGTGAGGATATCAAAACTCATTTATCTGCTTTATAACTTGAATGCTGAAAGCTGCCACTGGAGACTGAAGCAGGTTTGATCAGTGGATGATACACTGCAGTGCTGAGGTTGGTTCATGGTTTGATTTCACTCAAAGTTAGAACTCATACTAATGTGTCATTACTGGAAGAATTTAAGTATGGCTGATCTAGATTGTATCGTATTATGCAAATGTAATGTATGACATACATGCCCCTATCAAGAGTGAAGCTGCCATATACATTATCTTACCGCTAAGGCAGTAGGCTATATACATAGTGATAACACACCATTTGTGTTTTATGCACAGGGACCTACATGCTGAAAAACCAACTTGGGACACCCTGCATCAAAGCTACTATGGGGGTGGAGTACATCGTCATGGAAAAGAAGGTTAAAGGCTGCGACCAGCTCTGCACTGTGTGTGTGTGTGTGTGTGTGTGTGTGTGTGTGTGTGTGTGTGTGTGTGTGTGTGTGTGTGTGTGTGTGTGTGTGTGTGTGTGTGTGTGTGTGTGTGTGTGTACGCACGTCAGCATGTCTTTGTGAGGTGTTACGTGTTGGTTTCACTGTTCAAACTGTAAAAATCTGAAACCACCATCAGCTCTAAACTGAGGAAAACTGCGACACAAGTCAAAACTGTTAATATGGACACATATTTTTTGGTAAAAGCTATAAATGATAAAGAAACAGTGACTAGTCTGCTGATAGTAAGTAATATTCCTCTCCTATGTGTCTTCTCAAGAGCTGGTATTTCAACCTGGACCCGTCCAGAGTCAGGACCAGCGGCCGCTGTGACGACAGAGATGCTGTTCTCTCACTCACTCTGCCAGACAACGCTGCCAGTCTGCAGCTCTACTTCAAAAAGGTCGAAACCACACACACTCATCTCTGTCTGTAGTTTGGATGTTGTCCCACAGTCCAGAGACTTGCAGGAAGTCGTGGAACTACGTACTTTAAATCAAGTATTTTATGTACGTACAAATTTGAGGAACCAGGTTTTTGCTGGAGTGTTTCCATTTCATGCAACTTTATCTGTGATGTGTGTTTATTTGGACAAAGGTGTCCACATGTTCACAATTCACTGATTTCTGTAGGAGAAGACTCTTTTCTACGTCACCAAGATGATGGCTCACGTGTCCCCTATGCCGATCTGCAAAGGATGTTCCAGTAAGACCAGACAGAGAGAAGAGAGATGAAACACAGCTGATGTATTTCCTGCTGCAAGCACAGAAAATGTAATGTTTCCCATGTTACATCCCATTCCTCCTAGATAAGACGTACTCGGGTTTGGTGGACCACGAGAAGCTATTCAAAACAGCTGACGGACAGAGTTTCAAGTGCAATTCTGAGAATCTGCTCCTGATGTCGTCGCAGCTGCAGATCAAGCTGGTTCCTGTGCAGATGCAGGCCTTCACGCTGTCCAGGGGACAGTATGGAAAAGGTGACTGATGCAGGGTGAAATAAGTCTGCTCCACAACTTTCCGAAGCATCTGAAACTCGAATAAATATCATTGTTTTGCAAGACAAGGACCAAATTCACGGTGCTCATTTGAAAGGAAATCAACATTTGTATAGTATCCACACACGGACACTTAAATGATCATGTGTATCAGTTTAAATGCGGAAAAGTTTCCTTTTTCTTTTCTTTTTTTTTTTTTTTACGTTTGTGTTTGGACTATATAGTTTTGAGAAACTTTACACTGTTTAGCTTTCAGAGAGTCCAACTGGGCAGCCATTTAGAGAATGATACGCAGTGATAAATCTCTGAAAACAGTGGTTGCAGTCAGTGCTTTCCTTCAGGTTCCATAGTCTTTATTTATCTCAGACATCTAGGCCGGAGGCAGGAAGTTGAGCCAGATAAAATAAATCAAACCTGATGGAAAGGCTGGCTGGTGACCCTTTCTTAATGGTTGAGAAGATCTGGAGATCTGGGTGTGTGAGAGAGAAACTGCTGCAGAACTGCAATCTTACTGAACACAAAAACGAATGAGTTCAAATTGTGTTTGTGCCACAAATGCTTCAGAGGCACTAAATCGAGGTCCTTATTTGTCTAAACGATGTCCATTTCCTTCTCCTCATCGCATTTTGCTCCCCTCCTGTCTCCTCAGAGAACGAGTGTTGGGCCGACTTCAACAAGCGAGTTATTCCCATCATCATCGGGGCCACAGTGGTGGGCGTCCTTCTGATCGCCGGGCTGACCTACCTGTTCATCAAAGACCGCCGCAGACAAGGATATGACAGTCTCTGAGCTGAAGCCGGATGAGGATTTACTCCAGCTCATGCAGTGTTTCATACTCAGTTACTGTTATGAAATGTTCTCAATAATCTGCTTAACTTGAATTGTTCTTTTAACGATAAGAGAAAGGTCTTATGTCTAATATTCTGCTGTAAATGCAAAAATGTTACATTTATCTATCTGACTAGTATTTGTTTTTTTTTTGTTTTTTTCTTCTGTTCTCTTTGGAACATTATTAGATTTTGCAAGTCATTGAAGCTTGATTCTGTTTTCAGTGATAATGGAGTGCTCTTTTTTGTAATAGTTGGATTTATTGCATATTCAGCAGTTATTTAATAAAAGGGAAAGGACTGAAAATGTGTAATAGAGCCTTTAATTGCACTTTAAATATCATTGGTGTTCAAGAGTTACATATTATAATATAACCTTTGAATGTCACAGTTCAGAAGATCAAATTTTGCAGTTTAATCACAGTTTTTTATTCAGTTTTGCTTGATTGCAGTATGTTAGCTATAATGACCACTGAGATTTTCTTTGTGTTGCTAGAATAGTTGTTCAACTTATCTATATGTAGTATTAATTTTACTGTTATCTAAAAACAAATACAAATAAATAAAAGTAATATTTCAATATTGTTTGTAATTTTTCTTCCTTACCTGTACTTCACCAGTCGTGTTGACAGAGAAACGCTGCCATCTGGTGGTGGTTTCATGTAACTGCTGCTTCCTCCCCGCCTCCATAACTTTCGTTCTCATTGGCTGTCGACACTACGAGTCCCTGGAAAGGCCACAAATGATAAAAACACACATTTATCAGCGTGTGGCAGTGTTTATTAGTTCGATAATAGAAGTTTAAGGCAGCATGTGTTCCTGTCTGCGTAATTTAAGAGCGTTGCTGTAGTTTAAAAAAGAACCAAGCAGTGTACGAGCGGTTTAGTTAATTACCGCTTCGCCTTTTCCAACTCAGCTTGTCAGTCAGTAAGCTAGCAGCTAGCTGGTAGCTATGGCTGCTGTTATTCTGAGTTTCCCAACTCTGCATGGTCTGAGGATATTTACACAGTGAGTACATAGCATCCTTACACGACTGCTGTGATCTTGACTAAACAGATCTGACGTTTATCTCCCCCTAACCCGCTTTTCGAACCTTATTCTGTAACGTTAGCTCACAGCTATGAAGTTTGCAAGCTGTTCAATGCTATCGCTACTTGGAGCTAACCTGACAGATGTACTTGTGCATCTTTCATTGACACACATCACATCTTAATTATCTGCCGGTGCTCAGGATTACTGATCTGTAAAACATCGCGATATTTCTTCCCTCAGTATCAGCGTGTTGACAAAATGCGTTGTCGCTGTTCGAGCTAATGACTCAGATAACAGCAGAGCAAGGTTAAATAAAGGTAGCAGACTGCCAGCTAGCACGGCTAATGTGCAGGTACAGCATGTACACCTGTGCGACCAGCCTTCATTTGTATCACTTTCAGCTCAGTTATTTACGCTGAGTTTTGCTCTCTATTTGCCGTAACGTTACATGCCATGTCTGAAATCCTCCACCATGTCAGCAGAACGTTACTTCCATGTAGCATCTGCTCTGCCCTTCACAGCCATGCACAAGTGTGGCTGATAATGAAGTGTGTGTTCTCTCCTCCTCCCCAGACAATTGTCATGGACCCAAAGAGGTGTGAGGCTTGTTTCAGGAGGTGAGTAAAGAAAAATGCTCAGTAACAGAAAGTGCTCTCTGGCTGACTCAAATTGAAAAGGTGTGTTATGTCTCAGTTGGGTGATAGTTGTGTTCCTAAATGCAGTGCTAGAGATGTTTATCTGCTTGGGAACTGTTGTCTCTCCTCATGAGAGCCAGGGACATTTAAATGCACATACCAGTGTTATTGACCCAAGTAAAACTGAAGTGCCCAAAATAACTGTTACTGAGTTATTAGTTCATTTATTAATTGGTTGCTGTGTTAATAGTAAATCATAACAACTCCATGTTGCTTGTTTTCTTCTACCAACAATCCAAACCCGAAGACATACAATTAGGAAAACTTTTTGCACATTGCAAGATGTATGTAGAAAGAAAAACAAGTATAATTTCTGAATATCTGAAAGATTTTCAGTGTCATTTTCTACAGTATTGTTGCACAGGTACCACACAACAGGGTTTCTATTGTATTTCAAAACCAGTGGCCTTGTATTACAGTTCAGTGCTGGAGGTCGTGTGTTAGCAAGTGTGCGGTCGAGAGAGAGAAAGGAAATAATGAGAGCTATGCCGATGAAATGTAAAAAAAAAAGTGCGATATTTAATACTACACTCATTTTGCTGTGTCTGTTTTCTACTGTGGTATCCAAAACGGTATTGAATATTTATATTTTTCAATGTAGCTGGGAATTCCAGAAACAGAACAACGCTAAAACAGACCTTGGAGAATGTTGTTGTTATTATTGTTGTTGTTGTTGTTATTGTTGTCGTTGTTTGGAGGGAAAAAAAGAGACTCTAAATTGTCTGCTGTGTGTTCTCCAGGGGTTGGAAGGATAGACAAGGTGCTGATCGCCAATCGAGGAGAGATTGCGTGCCGTGTGATGCGCACAGCCAAGAAGATGGGCGTCCGCTCCGTGGCCGTGTACAGTGATGCAGACAGACACTCTATGCATGTGGCCATGGTGAGATGCAGGACAGCACTGTCTTACAAAGAGCACCTGCTTTATCAAACGCATTATGTTTGTTGAAAATAGTGTGTGTTTTTTTTTTTTTTTTTTTTCTGGTTTGGTTTCTGTGTAGGCGGATGAAGCCTACCACATCGGCCCTCCACCCTCCCAGCAGAGTTATCTCTGTATGGAGAAAGTTTTAGAAGTGGCCAAAAAGTCTGGATCACATGTGAGTAATCCTGCGCTTGTGTGTTGTAAACAGTTTTCATTTTCCTTTTTAGTTTTTTTTTTTTAAAAGGAGCTACTTCAGAAGGAAAGGTAGATCTCAATGCTCAGGTGTTAAGTGTTCGTCACGTTGAACTTTTTCATCTTTGACAGTGGACCAACAGGTTTTGGCTTTGACGCTGATAAATGTGATGTTTCTGTGTAGGCGGTCCACCCTGGTTACGGCTTTCTGTCAGAAAACACAGAGTTTGCGGAGGCGTGTAAACAGGAAGGCATCATCTTCATCGGGCCGCCTTCCTCTGCCATCCGAGACATGGGCATCAAAAGGTAACACACACGCATATGCAATGTAACAGTTACATTCTCTTGTTTTCACAAGTCTCCACCAACTGGCTTCTATTACTTCTCTCCATTTCAGCACATCCAAACACATTATGTCAGCTGCTGGGGTGCCAATCATTGGTGGTTACCATGGAGAGGACCAATCAAATGAGAGGCTGCAAGCAGAGGCTGCCAAGATAGGATACCCTGTGATGATAAAGGCAGTCCGTGGAGGAGGAGGGAAGGTGAGCTTAAGGAACTTAAGAAATCCCTAAAGGACTTTGACAAAGTAACTTCAAGAACATAAAAGAACCTTTTGGGTGTGTACACCGTACGTCTGTGTCTGCCTTTGTGTGTTTAGGGGATGCGTATCGCACGGTCGGACTCAGACTTCCTGGAGCAGTTGGAGTCGGCAAGACGAGAAGCCAAAAAATCCTTCAACGATGACGTCATGCTGGTTGAGAAGTTTGTGGAGGATCCCAGGTTATAATCATTCATTCATACTGCTTTTCAGCCACCTTGGCATGTTTCCCTACGTTCACATGAGAAGATTAACTTGACCTTTTTATATTCTTCCATCTGTCTGTCTCCTGCAGACATGTGGAGGTTCAGGTGTTCGGGGACATGCACGGTAACGCTGTGTATCTGTTCGAGAGAGACTGCAGTGTCCAGAGGAGACACCAGAAGATCATAGAGGAAGCACCTGGGGTGAGTGAGGAATGTTAGTACATGGTTTATCTTGTTGAATTAATAGGGACGGATGAGGAACTGTGAAAGTTTCTGTTATTTCTGTTTCTTTTTTTGTTGCGTTTCTCACATAAAGATAGATTTGGGATCAGCTGGATCTAGCTAACGGGAGCATGACTTGAGGTTCAAGTCCACAATATGCTGAGGCACTTCTCTGAAATGATCCACATGTCTTATCAGTGTTTCCTCTACCTTTCAACTGAAGAAGAGGAACGAGACAAAGCATGCGTCTTATATGCGTTTCGGTCCTGATCCATGAATGCTCTTCTCTCTCATCCCTACTGCGGGCGTGGCTCATCCGTGCTTTCACTCAGCCAAGAAGAGGATCTGGTTTGATTGACAGTAGCCCGAGCTGAAGACGTAATATCAGTGCAACACTAAAGGGATACTTTGGCCCCAGAGGGAAATCTAGACAAAAATATCTGCAATTTTTAATCGTGTCGCAACTCCACATGCCACCACCAAACCTACTGCTACCGATATGGACCTGGAACCTGGTGAGGTTGCTTGTATCTCCTCAGCTGTCTCTCTCCTCAGCACACCCCGGCAAGCACCAACAGACGGGCTTTGACCCGTCATGGTTATTAGAGAGGAAGTACTCCTCCTGGCTTTACAAGAGGTTCACTGTAAAAATTAATAAAAACATTCAATTATCAAACCATATACCGTCCTTTTCAATAAGGTGTTTGAAGGAACAAAAGAAGGAGACTGTGCTCACATTGTTGAACAAATTAACCCTCGTGGAAATCTGAGAAAGAAATCTTGCTTTGATGCAGAAAGACTGAACAATTTCCACTTTTGATGTGATAAATGACTTGATAGGACACGTTAATCAAAGTGTGCACACCTGAATGTACACAGAAGTATTTCTTTTCATTAGTCGTGTAAACAGTTTAGTCTTTTTTGGAATGAGGCCAAAACCTGAAATATTTTGTGCATGTATATTTAGTCAACAAGGATGTCACACAAATGAGGATAAAGTGTGAGGCTGTATGGTGGGAAACTGGATATTAGGACTATGACCTCTTGCATTAGTTTGTTTAAAGTGTTGAATGTTTAACAGTGTTTCTACTCTTCTCTGTGTATTCTCTCAGCCTGGTATCAGTCCGGAGGTTCGGAGGAAACTTGGAGAAGCAGCAGTGAAAGCAGCCAAGGCTGTCAACTACGTAGGAGCAGGTAAGACACACAAACACTCACCCACACACATCTCACCACAGAGCCTCAGCACACAGTACAGTGACATCTTGTTGTTTGTCTTGCTGTGAAGGTACGGTGGAGTTTATAATGGACGCCCAACATAACTTTTACTTCATGGAGATGAACACGAGGCTGCAGGTGGAACATCCCGTCTCCGAGATGATCACAGGAACCGATCTGGTGGAGTGGCAGCTCAGGGTGAGAGATGGAACAATAAATCCAATTCTGTCAACAGAAGTCTGTATTTCAGTTGCACTTGTAACTCTAATATCTCCTGCAGGTGGCGGCCGGGGAGCGCCTGCCTCTCCTCCAGGATGACATCATTTTAAGCGGGCATTCTTTTGAGGCTCGAATCTACGCCGAGGACCCAAACAACGACTTTCTTCCGGGGGCTGGGCCTCTACTGCATCTCTCCACGCCTCCACCAGACCAACACATACGCGTCGAGACTGGAGTCAGAGATGGTGGGAGTCTACATCTAACTCTGTACACACAAAACAAAGATATTAAGTAAAAAGACCAACAAAGAGATCTATGGGAAACGATTGTTGGCTGATTTGTTCAACTCTCTGTCTGCTCTTTGTGAGAAATTCTTGATTAGTTTTTATCGACTCACTTGTGATATCTAATAAAAACAGAAAAGTACAAAATGAAACTTTCAGTCTGACTGAATAATGAAGGACAAGCAAGGGACATATTAAATTACCATAATGCAAAAAACACAGGGAGCTTTACAACTGACCTAGCATCTGTGTTTAATCGTGTGTGTGTATCTTCAGGGGACGAGGTGTCGGCACATTATGACCCAATGATCGCAAAGCTTGTTGTGTGGGCAGAAGACAGATCCGCTGCCTTAAAGAAGCTGCGGTACTGCTTACGACAATACAACGTAAGACGCACAAAATGAGTCTTCACTGTCACCTTTAATTTAAATTATACAACAAATACATAAACAGTGCCTAGAATTTATAATTCTGCATCTACACTTTCTCTGCCTCCTTTCTGTCTTCAGATCGTGGGACTGAATACTAACATCGAATTCTTGCTGAGTCTGTCGGGCCACCCGGAGTTTGAGGCTGGAAACGTGACCACCAGCTTCATCCCGCAGCACTACGCTGACCTCTTCCCCACTCCCAGAGCTCCTTCTGGGGAAACGATCTGCCAGGCGGCCCTGGGCCTGGTTCTCCAGGAGAGGAGGCACACACAGGACTTCACACAGACCTCCACAGGTGAGGGGACAACGTGTGTCAGTACCAACACCGTTTATAGAACATTTGACCTGTGACAGTGCTGGTATACTAAGCGTACATGGTGTGTGTGTGGTTTTCAGACCCCTTCTCTCCATTTGGCTCCAGCAGCGGCTGGAGAAGCAACATTCAGTTTAACAGAAACATGACGCTGCAGGTGGGAGACAAAAGTAAGTAACAAACACTTGGTGAGCCTTTATCATCTTCCAGTGTGCAGGAAGGGAAGGAGGAAAGGTAAAGGTAAAGGAAGAAGAAAAATCAAAGGTGGTGGGGCTGCAGAGAAGCAGTTATTGAAGTTAAAAGTTGGGGTTCTGGTACACTAAATGCCAGATGTTGATGTTGGTGTTTTTTAATCGCATCGTAGCCCTCTGAATCTGAAGCCCAGCTCTAGGTTTGAATTGATCCACAGTGGCTAACAGGAGACGCATCAGAAACAGACAGTGAGTGCAATAAAAAACAACTCGCAGTTCGAAAAAGAGAATTAAACACAACAGACGTGGAAGTTTTGTTGTTTTCATCATTAAGCCTGTAAATCAAAAACTTGGTGTATTTATTTCACGTTATAGAACAACAGGAATTCCAATTAAATCGTGTGGTAAATTAGCCGAAGAAATCATTTTAGTTTAGACAGGCAGATCAGTACAGTTTCGACTCATAACTGCTGATCTGATTTATTTAATGGCTGTTTGAATAATTGAGTTTAGAGCCGGTCTGCTCTGAGACAGTTTGTTAATGAACTCATATTAATTATTCAACATCTCTATTAAAAATGTGACTACGAGGCCAAAAATAAATCCCCCCGGCTGCTGCCGTGTCACTGTGGTGAGCTTTAAGTTACCTCATCGTCTCCGCTTGTTTGCTTCAGTTTTCCTCTGTTACCGTTTAGAGTTTCCCATCATTTATTTCGTCTTGTGCGTTTGTGTCTGTAGAAGTCGATGTGGTCGTCGTGTACAACAAAGATGGAAGCTACACAATGCAGGTAAGCTGAACTTCTTCACTGTGTCCTCCAGTGTTCATCACTGTTTATGAAAAGCTTAAAAAGAAGCAGAAATAAACATACATTTAAAAAGTAAGTAAAACACATTTTTTCCTCATCAGTCTACACTCAGTACTCAGTATTGAGACCTGGGATTTAGCTCAGGTGCCTTCCATTCCTCATGATCATCTTGAGATGTTTCTCCACCTTGACTGGAGTCCACCTGTGGTAGATTCAGTTGATTGGACATCATTTGGAAAGACTCCACATCTGTCTATATAAAGTCTCACAGCTGACAGGTATCAGAGCATAAACCAAGTCATGAGGTCGAAGGAGCTGCCTGCAGAGCTCAGAGACAGGATTGTGTTGAAGCACAGATCTGGGGAGGGCTCCAAAACAAATTCTGCTGCATTGAAGCTTCCCCCGTTACTGGAAGAAGTTTGGAACAACCTGGATCTTCCTAGATCTGGCCGCCTGGTCAAACTGTGCAACCGGGGGAGAAGGGCCTTGTTTCTGCTCTGTCATTATAGTGTATTGAGTGTAAATTTATTGAAATGATTTTAGATAAGGATACCACAAGCCTGCAACATCATAAAATGTGAAAAGAGTGATGGGGTCTGAATACTCTCTCACAACAACACTGTCTATTACATTTTCATAACAGTATTTTTTACAAAAGGTACATCGTGTTTTTCTGGAGATTTCAAGCATATCTCACGTTGGTGAAATGATCACTGGGCAAACTCCCAAAAGTTTCTTAAAAGTGACACAGTAGTTGGAGTAACAGTAGTAGATCTGCCTACTTCATGTCTCTGATGAAAGTGTTTGTTCCTTCAGATCGGTGAGGAGGTGCACCATGTGACCGGCGACGTGGAGATGGAGGACGGAGCGTCATTCCTGCACTGTTCTGTGAACGGTGTGAAGTCTCGTCCCAAACTGGTGATCCTGGACAGCACAGTGCACCTGTTCTCCACAGTATGTTCCCTCCACTACTGTTGACGGTGGATACACAGACTGAGTATCAGGAATATTTACATTTACATGCATCACTTGTGGTGTTGTCACAGATCTGCACTTTGCATGTTCTCCGAGTCTGTGAAGTCATTACGACACCTTTGGCTGTGTGTGTGATTTATTTAGACATGAAACAGAAATTTGTGATTTGTTAATGTAATAACTTTTTGGATTAAATGTAGCTACATTCTTGATTTAGGTAAATGAAAAGGGCGGCAACTAACAACTGCTGTCTCGGTCAATCGATTTATTGTTTGGTCCATAAAATGCAGAAGATGGTGAAAAAGGGAAAAATCTTTGAATTACTTGTTTTCATGTGATGAACAGTCCAAAATCTGTATATGTAAAATATATTGTTTTTAACATTACATAGAGCATAACCCAATATACACACATTTTATTATGTGGAACCAGACAGCACGTGGCTCTTTTTCCTGAAAAATGACTTAAGTTTCTTAAACCAAAACATTTCAGCATGAACGTTTCATCCAAAAATCTATATTTACCACAGTCTTGTAAGACACAGCAGTTTTTAAATCTGTAAAAAAAAATGTATTTAACAGTAAGTTTGTCCTGTTCATTTATTAAAATGTAATTTTCCAAAATAAGACATAATATTAAAGCTGTAAATCCACACTTCCCTCATCATTTTAAAGAGAACTGCACCTCACCTGTCACTGCAGAACCTGTTTCCTGTCTTGAGCATCTGTCACCTCAGACAGGTGACTGGGGACAAACTCTCGATGGCTGACATCAGCCAGACAGTCCAGGTCACCTGACCTCAGCTGACAGTTACCTGTCACTTCTCTGTCTGACATCTTAACATGCTTCCTGCAGGAGGGAAGTGCTGAGGTGTCTGTTCCAGTGCCAAAGTATCTGGCCGGTGTGAGCGGCTCTGGGGCTCAGGGTGGAGCTGTGGCCCCGATGACTGGAACCATAGAGAAGGTGACTTTGGTTGTATTTATGCACTGTATTTTAGAGGGAATTTACAACAATTCCTTCACTCACCACTAGTGAATTAACTTAAGCCATGGTGCTGAGTGAGAAACTGATTGTCCAAATAATAACTGTATATGTTGTGTTGTGTTCAGGTGTTGGTGAAGGCCGGAGACAAAGTGGCTGTAGGAGACCCGCTGATGGTCATGATCGCCATGAAGATGGAGGTGAGGGGACTCCTGCAGCCTCACACCCATTGTCACCTTCACTCTGTTTATTACAGCCACACACACACACACACACACACACACACACACACACACACACACACACACACACACTGCTGTGTGTGTTATTGAGTCATTTGTTTGTGTTTCTGCAGCATACGATCCGGGCGCCCAAGTCAGGTGTGATCAAGAAGGTTTTCTTCAGCGAGGGCTCTCAGGCCAACCGCCACGCTGCTCTGGTGGAACTGGAAGAGGAGGAGGGGGGGGAGGGGGAGACGGAGGGGAGCAGCGGCAAGTAAACACTAAAACCACCACAGCCACAAATCCACACCGACAGGTAGCAGAGAGCCGGAACTAGTTACTGTGACGACTGGAGGGAGAGAGTCTGAACCTTGTTGGAATCCAACACTTGATTGACTTTTCTTTAAAGTGAGGACCTCAATCTACAGTTGGGATGAGTTTGGCTCAGTCTGGAATGGATGAGACAAAAAAAAAGGGTCACCCACCTGGACCCACAATGCATTTAGGAAGGCCACAGTGGTTACTGGGTGTGACTTGTGTGACGAGGGATGCACCGATGGTGAAATTTCGTGCAGATTCCAATGTTGAAAACAACAATGTAGTTGATAGCTCATGCCAGTACCAACTCCTTTTATTTTGTTTGGTTATTAATTTCCCCTTTCTGTCCTGTGCTGTTATAGCCTTTCAAACTGATGGCAGAGATGATGAGAGTTGGTGTAAAACTGATATGACACATCAGCCAGTGGCTTCAGTGAATGTCCTGTTGTTTGCAGATGGGCACATGTCAGCTGACACTGATACAGATGTTCAGCTGATGCATCGGTGCATCCCCTCAAATACATCTCATGGACAGCTGCCTTTAAACACATCACAATATGATCCTTCATGCTGACTTGATGTTTTGTTTGTTTCTGCTTTTCTTGCCTGTGTGTTTATGTTTGCAGTAATCACTAAATCAGTGTCAACTTCTGATTTTTACTTTGATTTTCTTTAAGTTTGTTCTCTCTGTGTTGAGTTCTGTCAGTGTTTCCATCAGTAGTGTTTGTTTGTGAGCATATCTGAGGCAGAAGAATTAGTAGGTATGATGGCAAGTGAGAAATCAGATGAAATACTTGCAGCATTAGGTGGTGGTGGTGCTTTAGGAATAGTTACTGATGACTTTAAAATCATTACTGAGTACTTTACTAATCTTACAGCTGGTTTATCCAGTACGAAGTGACATAAAGTTACTGTCAAGATCTGGGAAGAACCATGTGTCTCAATCTGTGGGGGTCACAGGCTCCTTTCATACATGAAGAAAACTGTCCTGTTTGTAAATATCAAACCCTGCTAGTATTTAAAAAAATGTCACTGTCACTCTGCTTAAAGACTGTTTTTCTTTAAAAGTGTCTTTATGAAGCCACACCTTGATATATTTAGAGAAAAGAGGCGTGGGAATAAATGGAATATTTGGGTTTGTTGATGTCCAAGTTGTTCAAAGAGCCACACATCACATCCTTCCAGACTGACTCCAAACTCATGAATTAGCCCTCATAAAAACAGCCGAGGTCTGCTGTGTCGTAAAGGAGATTATAACGTTGCACTAAAGAACACTCCAGAAATTCTATGATTCCAAAACTTTCAAGCCCGGATTTGGCTCCGATTTGAAAACGACCCTTGCAGGATGAAATGTCGGTCACAGAGGGCTTTAAACAGACGGACAGACAGATGTTCTGGTTCTGTGTCAAGCCGCCATCAGTCCGAGTGATTTTCCCCACAGACGACATGTGAGCTCGACCTGTTTTCTGCTGATCTCACTCTTCTTACTAACCGGTGTGTTCTGAGGCCTTGTAGACTAAAACTGATCAATGTGTTTATTTTGTAGATGTTTGACAGATGATTTGTTTGGGTTTTTTTAAAAAAAAAAAATGATATTGGACTGGTCAGATACTGTAATAAAAATATTTCAAAAGTATGTACAGCCCCATGTCATATTTGGTGCACTTTTATTAAATTTCTAATTATTTCAGCAAGCTAGTCAGAGCTCTTTTCAGGTCTGTGCTTTAACATGTACACAGAGGCATTAATCACATCGACTTCACACCTTCTTGTTTTGAACTCCCAGCAGGCACCACATGGAGGTCCAGCTAATCAATTACCAGTGTTGGAAAAGCTACTTTGTAAACATTGCAAGCTACCAATTACATCAGACTGAAAGAAGCTGAACTACAGCAAATCTACCACAGGGGGAAATCTGGTTTCTACAACACAATAAAGACAAACACCAGCAAAGAAATCTACTCATAAGGGACGAGGGGGAAACGAAACAATAACTACTAGTGCAGTTAAAAGTCATTCTTGAGTAGACATAAAGGTATGGTGTTAAAATATTACGGGACATTAGCGTAAAGTGTTAAAGTGTGACAGAAGTATCAAAGTGAAGTAAATACAAGTAAATCACACATACATGTACAAGCATGGATAGTTTACCATGGTTTGGTCTGATTATCAGCATTTTTGTGATTATTGGAATCTGTAATTTTTAAATGAGGATCCATGTAATGCATCTGAAATCACACTACATTGGCCCTGATGGAGCTTCTGATCTGCAGAGTAACTCACAGGAGCCCTGAGGGGCAAATGAGGACATGTTCTTTTCTTCCTGGTGACCCATTTTCCAAGTTGGATTGAAATGTTCTCTCCTGTGTTTATGACTTTTGAACTAGTGGGGAAAAAAAAAAAAGTTTTGCCAGGAAGTTCCTTGATTTATTTCTTCCACGAAAACGTGGGCGACAAAACTGGGTGGGAATGGGAAAACATGTTTGTGTTCAATCACATGGGGGAAATCATGAGAATTTATTTTGTTTTATTTCCCAGGTTTTCCATGTGTGAAACCGAGTTTAAGATTTTAGAAGGAATTAAAAGAAAAAAAAATAGCAGGGCTATGTTCTTAAAATGACTAAAATATATATTCTTTTCCATTTGGTTCCACAAAACAAAAGGTCAAAACATTTTCTTAAAAATTCTACATTATAATTTCTATTTTGTTTGTTTGTTAGTTTTAATTATACAAGGCACTATTAACAGTAACTGCACCAGAGTTAGCCAGCAGCTTATGTGCACCTGTTGTCCCTGGACAGGTCAACTAGAAAACACAGGAGTACATGATCTAAAACGGCAGCTACATAAATCATAAAAGCACTTCAATGAATGAACCCACACGCCACAGAACCATTTCTAAAAAAATGTATTTATTTCGTAAATAGAACCGCATCTTCATAAACATCAGCTATAAGACAGATTTACAGACAGGAGGAGGAGGAGGGAGGACAGACGGACACATCCACATCCAGAGGTGTCAGTGAACAGAAGAGCGATGGTGGTGGTTTATCAGTCGTCTGGTGCAGAGAGAATAAAAATGATTTCACCGACATGATCTGCAGCCTCGTGTCGTGCTGGCTGAGTCACAGGACGCCGCTGCAGAGGACTGATCCTTTGACATGAATTTAATTTACTTTAGACTCCCCTTTTTAGCTGATTTAATCAAGGAAACCTTAATTTGATTCAAGTCTGCAAACCTTGGCTGAGCTTTCCAAGAGCATCTCTGCACTGACGTCACCTCTCAGCATTTCATGTAGTTTTTTTTTTTCTTTTTAGTTTGAAACCTAATTTTCTGCAAAGCCTTCTGACGTTACCTGGAGAATTGCTGCCGATTATTCCATGATTAATGGTCTGGCTGTTTAGTCTAAATGACAGAAAATTGTGAAAAATGTCGGTAATTGTTCCACAAGGTCAAGATGACGGCCACAAATGTCTTGATTTGTTTAAATTCCACAGACATCCAGTTTGCTGTAAGAGAAGAGTAAAGACGGCAGAAAATATTCACATTTAACGAGCTAGAGTATGAGGATTTTGACTTTTTCCTCCTAAAGACTGACTGAAACTGATTGATGGATTAAACTGTCTGACAATAATAGCTGACAACTATTGTGAAATGTGATTTCAAACAAAGTTTCTCAGAGCCCAAAGTGACATTTTCAAATTCTCTGACTTTTCTTTTACTATCATGAATTACAATGACAAGCATCAAATCCTTACATGATGCTGGAAAAATGACTTTAAAAAAAAAAAAAAAATTGTCGACAGATTTTATTTTGATCGACTTATCGATCACTGCAGCTCTACTGCACTTATTCACTCCAGGGCCAACATCTCCAGGAGCAGCAGCACTTTATTTTAGTCCACACTTGTTGACAGACTTAAGCAGCTCTTGGTATTTTTAATAAGAAATTCAATTAAACTTGGATGGTATATCTGATTGATTGACATGATCTTAATCCAGAGTCGAGGCTTAATAAAATATTTAATTGCCATTTCTTTCTCCCTTTCCAAATGATGTGGCTGAGTGATCTCCTGCTTCTAGAAATACCCCCGAGGCCTCGGAGCTGCTCTCTTGTAATGAAGCTTCGATGACGTCAGCGCTGTGATACTTTGGAGAATCAGGCGTTGGCTGTTACTACTGTGCCACCTTAAAAAAATATAGTTCAAATCTGTTTCCTGCATGAGCAGCAGTGAAGATATCACTCGAGTGCTCGAGTTACATTAGATATGTGTTAGAGAAAATCTGTACCTGGATAGAACTGCAATATCATGTGCTGTAGCTGTTGCTCTGAATCTAAAACTGACTGGATGAGAATACAGAGGCCCAAAGTGTAAGAAACAACTAATATAGATAAGCAAGGAGATATGTCTGTACTGTAATTCCACTTTTTTCATTTTAAACTTTTTTTTTATCATGTAACTTTTCCCTTTGCGCTCCTTTTGATGTATCATGTCTTATTTCATTCGGAACACTTTGGGTCTCTGTAGTGAGCACTAGGGGGCATCACAACTGCTCCGACACTGCAGGTGTTTCTGCACATAAAGCCTTGTTTGCCTCTGACAGGGGAGGACTCGTCTTCCGTCCTCGGCCATATGCTCTGCTGTCGTGTAATAACTCCACCGGTTCACAGCTCTGATGCCCCCAAAATCCCCCTGGACCACCGAGTTTACTGCTGATCCCAGAGAGGAATTTAACTCTCTGCTTTAAATGAGTCCTTTCTCTCAGGGCTGATTCTGGCGCGTCACACCTTTCAAGGCTGTATGCGTCAGTACTGGAAACCTTGACTTGTCAAAAGGAAGTACTGCTCAGTCTGTGAAAACAGGATGCACGATATGGGTTTTCAATTTAGCTGACACTGACTACTGATAATTACCTGCTTCTCATGGCCGTATGATAAGATTTCAGATCATTTCATCTTTTTGTAAAATGCTTTTGTTGTAAAGGTGCATACCACTACATGCTATAGTGTGCAAATGTCGTGTCGTGTTTATCATCAGCTATATTTACTGGCTATGATGTCGCCAATACCAATTAATGGCAGGTGAAAAAAAAAAAAATCCCCAAATCTTTAATGAAAACTGTTTTTATTGTGTCTTCTGTGGCTCTGAAGGAGCTCTTCAAAGTAATAAAAATCTCAGGTTGAGCTGGACACTCGTGGAGGTGGAAAGATGTTGACATTTACCAGGCAGAGAAGGTTGCATGATCTAGTGCTTATGTCTGGATATATCTTCCTCTGCTGTATCAAATTTGACCTTTTTTAAAAGGTATTAAAGGGGTTTTATTGGATTTAGTATTGCATTTAAAAAAAAGAGCGGTCAACACTGATGCAGCAGAGGCCAAGATATATCCTGAATTTAAATCTCTCATTTCAAGCTTCAAAGATACAGATTAAGCATTACTCAAGATTAACATCAGACTGAGTCTGGCCTCAATGAGCCCACTGACCTTTATGGGTAAAAACTGGTGACGTGCCCCCTTTAAACAGCATTTACATGTATTTAGCAAAATCCTGGTACAGATTAAAGGTATCATATGTTTATTATGGTTGATTTTTTTTGTCTCTAGGATGGAAAATAAAGTCACATTGTTCAACCAATCAATGTTCTTGATGGCAAACCCTCTTTAGGTTTGACATCAACAATGTTTATTCACCGAGATTGGATGAACATTTCGCACCACTGACATCTTCGTGTTTAATCATTATATCTTTTTCCAGGTGACAGTTAAACAACATAAATGAGCTCAACATGGTTAAAAAGAACTGTTGTTGGATGGAGAGATCTAACTGAGGGAGTTTTTAAATGTCCTGTAACAAACTAACATTCAGGCTCGCAGCCGACAGCTGCAGCGACACCTTTCATGTCACACAAGAAAATAGCTTCCACAGAGGTTCAACCTCCCGATAACATGTCTAACATCAAGTAAAATATTTTGGGAAGTTGCTGCATTCAGGCCATCATACACATTTATATTGATATGTAAGAAAAGTTCAACACAAACACAGGAAAAAAAGTATTGCAATAATAAATAGACACTTTCATTGTCACCTGTATGAACAGAAAGGATACAACAGGCCAAGTATGCATCAAAGAGGTAACAGGTACCATTTTAGAAAATAGAATACTCAACGAGCTGACTGACAAAAACATTAACTCTGATTTTCAGTAGAAACATCTGTGACTCTGAATGTTCCCTGTGTGAGCTGAGGCATGTGCGAGTCATTGTCGTGTGGCTGTTGATGTCAAGTTTAAAACGGTTGTCTCTAAAGGTTTCTGCCTTAAACTTCTGTCAGTCACCTTCAACTGAATTCTCCCAAAAAGAAGAACTGTCACACTTTTCTTCGTTCCACCATTTTTTTTTTCTTAAGAAGAGGACAAACGCCAAAGGGGAACAGCTGACCTTTGACCTGCGGCAGCGTGTGGCCACTGAGGTCGTACAACGGCTCACGTACCAGTCTTCCTTCAACCAACATGGCTGCCGTGCAAGACAACACTGCAGCACTTCCACACATACACACTTCATCAGCATGTGGAGAGAAACACACATGACGAGAAAAACAGCAAAAAAATGATTCAGATGATTTTGATGGTGAGAGACGAGCGATGATTTGAGAAAATGAAAAAAATGTGATTTCAATGTGTGAACTGTGCAAACACTCTGCTTTTCATCTTTACAGAAGCTGAATTATATTTATCTGATACATCTATCTCTCTACAGATAGAGACATTCTGCTGTCAGGGTCGACACATCAGCCGTGGTTTGGAAAAGCATCTTGCCATTAAAGCTGTCTTTGTCTCACTGAAATAAAATTGTAATACCTGTTTTAATACCTGATCTGATACTCAGGGAATATTTGTATGCAGCTGAGAGGGGATATTTTACCTTCAAGTCTGTTTGGACAGATGCTATAAAAACTCGAATATTCCCTGAGCATCATGGCCTTTAATGCTCAGATGTCTTTGCTAACCAGGCTGAATGAGAAAAGGCATTTAAGGGAACAAGTTTTGTAACAAAGTGACAACGACAACAGGCTCAAACAGCTTCCACCTGCAGTACCTTCAATCATCTATGAAGAATATAACCTCTTGAAAATGTATGGCTTTTTAAACAGACCCCATCCGGCCTCCTTCAGAGCAACGCACCACCGAGACAGAGGCCTGAACAGTCAGGCGATAGAAGCAGCACAAACAATAATAATAGTCTTCTTAACAATATAAGCTTCTGTACAAACAGGCACAAAAATAAACATCTTTTAAACTCCAGTCGGCATCCTTTGGTCTTTGGTTCCATGATAGAGATGAAATTCTTTGCACAGCATCAAGCAAGAAGTGAAAATTCGAGGGAAACAAGTCTAGATGTCATCAGAAAGCTACAGGGCTGTGGGTGGTCTAGCTTTTTCCCTTTCCATCTGAGTGAGAAATGACGGTGCAGCGAGGCAACAGCTTAAAGAGGAAGCTCAGGGAAGCAACGTGATGTCATGCCTCAGCTGCTAGCTGAAACCTCTGAGTATGAGTGTGCAGCGCTTCAGTCCTGGTGCTACATGGGCGATGCTGGTGTCTACAAGCCACATTAGTCAGGTATCATCCAAACCAGCTTGGTGAGGTTACAGTCCCGAGGCTGAAATGCTTCGAGCGGGACTGATGCCTGACATAAGCTAAAATTTGTGGCTAAAAGCTGAGATGGTCAGGAATCTCCAATCTATGTTTACAGATATGTCAGACAGAGCAGTCATTTTTAGGGCAGTTGGAAGAAAAAACTAAGTTTGGTAACTGAACTGGAATTGAATAATAAATAGCTGCGCGACAGTTCATGTACCTGGGCTGATCTCAGAGGGCAGCACCTGTGAGCTGATACGTCTTCTTCAGCTTTTGAAGGGAATTTAAATAAGATATATTCAGGTAGTTTTGCAGGACTTGCAAACATCCTGTAAGCAGCAAAGATTCTGATAACTGAATGCTGACTTGCTCCATTTCCTTCCATGTTGCAGCTCCTCTGCCAACCTTTCTTCTAAGAACTGATCCATTCGAGGAAGCAAATTATGGAAGAATAAATCAGCCTGCTGCAATGAGCCGAGTCCTTTGGTTTCACATAATGCGACAGCTCCCATCTGCGTCCAGCTGAGAATGCACTGACTTTAAACTGAAGTAGGTTTATAAAATGGTGGCAGGGTGGGTGGGGGTGTGATTATGATTCATGGTGGAGTGGTAGCTCTCCCCCTGCTCTGTGCGTGACAGTCAGTGGCCTCTGGGAGTCAGCAGTGGGTGGCCTCGATGGGTGACAGCGTCAGGATGCTGCGATCGTTGGAGTAGAAGTTCTCCGTGTCGCTCCAAGACCTGAAAACAGGCAGCAGTGACTGAGGGTTAGGAGGCTGACGGAGTGTGTGTGTGTGTGTGTGTGTGTGTGTGTGTGTGTGTGTGTTTGGTAGGCTTGGCTGTCACTAGCTGACACATTGTTGTCCAAAGGTTTGTGATTACAATCTACACAACCAGGCTGGAATACGCAGAGTAGAGTGAAGGATGAAAGAGTGAGGAGTTAATAATGGTGTGATGGTGTTAGTGATGAGTATCACAAGTCTCTCCTGATTACCTCAATAATTCAGGTCTGTCAGTGTCAGCTAACTGAACTTGTTTCAAATCGGGTCCAAAGATAACAACATGTAGGGCTTTTGTTTTCTGAATCTGTCTCTGGTTTGTTCTTGGAGGAGATGAGACGAGACTTGAGCTACTCAACTCATGATCAAAAATCAACATGGTCATCACAAAGACAAATACATCATGATCAACATCCATCAACATTCATGCTTCATTTATCCACGCTCAAGATAACCAGGACTGATAACTGATTTTCTGCATGTAAAATATACATGCTTAACTTTAACTACTTAAATAATCTTCACTTTTTGAATAGAAAAATAGTTATTCTATCTTCCACAACAGTAAACATTTATGCATATAGTATAAAATCTATGCTATACTCTTTAATTCTATTTAGAGACATGACAGAGGCACAGTCCCTTTCTGTCCTTAGCTTAACGATCTGGATCTCCTTTGGAAATGTCCCACAAACAGTGATAGTAGCACTAATACACAATCTCATCCAATTGTAAACCACTCCAACTAAATGGCCAGTGATTGGGCTGGAAGAGACTAAAACACAAAGTGGATAAATAATGAAAGTCACAGCTCTAAAAGGTCACAACGGTGGACCGCAGCTACACTGACTCACATCAAAGCTGTCAGCGATCAGAGCTTCTGCCTCAAAGCACCAGCAGGGTGGAGCGGAGAGACTGTGGTTCTACATCCTCACATCAAACAGAGCCTTCCTTCTAGCTGCTACACCTGATCCTCACATGACTGCACGTGTAAAGACGGAAATGTGTGTGTGTGTAGTTTTCACATGCTGAATATATGAGGCAGACCGCACTGCACCTGCTGAGCTACATGTGCAGGCATCTTTTGATTTCTAAATATCAGCTGCTCTACTCTGAACAATTCTATACACCTTCAAAATTAAATGCTGCTCTGCGAGATGAAGACAACCGTTTTAAGACCTGGTGAATGGGAAAACAAGGGACTTTAAATAGGCTGATGACTCAAATGGTGGTTTGACTGGAGGCACTCTCTCGTGCTACATCACCAGCTCAGCTGTGTTTCAGGGCTGGGGTCAAACAGAAAACATCTCAATGCTAAAACCATCTTTGCTCCGCGGGTTACGACAGAACAAAGAGGACGTTAGCACCAAAACACTGTCGGGATGAAGCCGGTGGGAACATGAACCCAAGAAAAGAACAAAACGGGCAGATTTCTGACAAGACAAAGCTCACGGGGGACGTTAAAAGCACATGAATAATTAATCTGGAAGGTCGAAACAACATTATGCAGATTTCAGACACAGAAGGACAGGGACACAGAGAGGACAAAAAGACAAGTGCAGGAGGAGGAGTGTGTGAGGGGGCACAAATACATACAGGTTTACATTGTATACAAAGTACCAAAGGCAACAGCAGCCCCCATGCAACAAGACAGAGTCTGGGCATTCTTGTTTTGTAGCCGGTAGTGGAGAAGACAGGTGGAGTTCTGGGTATACTGATATAAACATGTGGAGAAGGTAAACTCCACCCACCTGGAACTCTCCTGATTATAAAACAAGCATGCCCTCGAAGTTTGCCGCTTCTCAGAAGCACATATAAGGCTTCAGGATCCAGTAGAAAAAGGCTTATAGATACAGGAAGTAGCAAAAAACAACAAACAAAAAAGACTCTCCAAGACTACATTTCCCAGCAGCCTCTCTGGTTTAGGGTGTGGTCCCCTTGTTCAAAGCAAACAGGAGAGGAAGGAGCAAGTTTCAGACTACAGCTGAGTTTCCATCCAAGGATTATAATTATGAATTTAAATCAGAATGTATAAAACACACAGTATGTTATTTCTGCCATTAAATGTCTCTTGGTCAAAAAAACCCCACATAGTTAGGTGCGGGATCATGGGAGTTGTTGTTTTTGTATTGTTGAACAACCACAATGCTGAGAAAAACTCTGATAAAATTTGATGTCATTTAGGCAGAAATGTTGAAGGACGAGGTAATGCTTTGCAGTTTCTCCACTGATTGCTAAGTCACGTTTGCTGACTTCCTTCCACACCCTCTGAGTCTTGGATTTCTCTGGGTTTGAACATTGTTGGAAGCATTTGGGAAAAGCATTATACTATATAGCAAAGATCTAGTTGTTTCTAGACATGTTAATGCAGAAATATTACATATTGCACCTTAAGGTCTGACATGATGAACACTTTGTAACTTTTAATCACATCTCCAATTATTTTTTTAAAGCAGACTTTTTGGGATATATGCCTGCTAAATGGTGCACGACCAAATAGTACTAGGCAAGATGTCTTTCATATATTATCATCTTACATAAGACTATATATTGGCTTAGATTTTGGATAGTGTTATACTGACATTAATGTTTTCTTCTCCGGCTTTTACAGTGAAGTGATATAATTTTCAGAACTTACCAGACTGTTCTACTGGTTCTACTACTTTCCTTTACCCAACATTATCCACATAACTGTTGATTATTCATCAACAATATTTTGTTTAAGTATCAATAGGCATCCCCACAATATCATCTCAATAGCAATAAAGAGCTAACTGGTCAAATGTTTATTTATATTTGATTTTGCCTTTATGGAGGACTTTTGAGGAGATTGTTAAAATATCCACATATATATCATGTATCATGATACCATAGCATACGATGTGCCATGGTTCAACTGCATAAATGTCATTTTGGAAATGTCAATTCGAAAAAAAAGATTGTAATCAAAACATGTAATTGAAATGTTTGGATTAAATGAGTTTGACCTTTGGATGGAAATGCAGCTGCTGCAATTTGACAATTACATGCGGGTGAATATCTCATTAATTATGAAAAACATCTCTGACTCCTGACATCAATCGCCCTTTGCCATTTTTCAGCTGTGGCCAGCATTAAACAACAGGCCTAGTCAAGCAGCCAGCTACAGTTGGGCTTCCAATATATAACCGATAAATACTTTATGTATGTATGTATGTATGTATGTATGTATGTATGTATGTATGTATGTATGTATGTATGTATGTATGGATATATGTTGGTAAATATCATAGCTATAAGTCCCTTCCAGTCATTAAGCTTGTTATATAAGACTGGGTGGATATATTCCCGTTCCCCTATGGCAGTTTCATAGCATTAAGGCCAAATGTGGGCTGAGTCTTACTAGACTTTCATTCGTTCTTTGTGGTTTTAGGCTTTATTTTCTAAAACTCACAAGGTAAAGGAGGAGAGGGGAGGGAGAAAAGAAGGTATGTGGAGAGCAGAAGAGGAGTGGGAAGATAATGAAGAGAAAAGGAGCAGAGAGGTATTATTAGGGGAAGGGATGAGGAATAAAAACTAAACCTGCACATTCAGGCCAAATTCTATTGGTTGATTGTGTATTTACAGTATAAAGCACAACACGGCAGAGCATTTTACTTATGTTCATTGTTTGTTTATCCCTCTGGGAGTACAAATTGGCTGCTGTTTGCTCAGTTGGAAGACTCTGATTGGCTGCTTTGTGCCAAGGTCAGAAAACAAATCAATCATTCCCACAGGAAGAAATTCATCTAAATCGAATCATATATTTACTGGCAATCTGACCCTGAAGCAATCAAAATACTTTTCTGTCTTCCAGTGAAATGACTCAAACAACAACTGAAAAGAGTATTTCATGGTGCATATCTCACCCACTGCTATCTGAATAATAATGAAAGAAAGACATATTAAATGCAGGACTCATTCTATGTATGGCTGAATCAAAGTTTAAAATGATCAGAGGATGCCTACGATGTTAGTTATTTAAGCTCAGGCCTGGCAGAAAATATGTTGTTATAGCCGGTCACAATTTTGTGTCTCTGATATGAGACTACTTGCAAGACGGCTATGCCCTCTGGGCCTGAATGACTGGGACGACCTGGTCCTCAACTCCACCACAGAGAGTCTGCATGTTGCTGTCCAGAGGGGCTGATGGGAAGGTGGGGATCAACAGTGCATCCCTTATTTTGACCTGCATGCATTCATTACCTTCACAAACACACACACACAGTCATGAATGAACAAACATTCGTGCCCACGCCACCCGACTCTGTTCAAGACCCACTGCAGAAGACTCACACACACAAACAACAAGAATGCTACATCTTCATTACTGATGTAATCAATACAAAAAGTCCCATGATGTTTTGGGGAGTATTGATTGCTCAGCAGAAAGGGCTGATCAGGTCAATTAATCGATGACCCCTCGGAGTCACTGGCATGCAGGACAAAAAGACACAATAACACTGAAACTGCAGAATGGGCAGCCCAGCAAACTGTCAACTCAGCTTCCTCATCTCTAAAGCTGCACTTGGCAAATTTTTGCAAGCAAGAAAAATCCAAGTTGTAGATGTTACATCATCCTTCATCACAAAGTAGACATGCAGCAGAGATGACTTTTTATCTGCACTTACTGAGAGCTCACTTTGTGACATCATGTTTCATTATTAACACCTCTCTCTGTCACTTAGGGCCACCAAAATGCAAAATCCAGTGCAGCTTGAAAGTTAAGTCGCCATAACCCATCACTTATGAAGCACTTTCACATCTCTTCAATCATAGGTAATGCCAGAGATGTGCAAATCTGGTGTTTGGTTCATATATAACTCAACCATCTTACCACTGTCTTGTCTCAACTCAACTGGAGAAGCCCTCTAATGAACAAGAAGACCTCCTGTACAATATAGGAGTCAACCTAAAGCTAGTTAGTCAATTTAATAACTGACATATAGACATCTGTTAAAGTGCATTACGGATTAGGCAAATTTCCTTGAAAACTGGCTAATCAGGCCAACTCCTCCTACGACACCAACCTTTGATTTTAAGGGAGTGTTGAACAGAAACAGGGAAGACAGACAGGACAGACAGAATAACAGATCGCAGCATAGATGATTAGGACATAGACACATGGGCTAATGGACAGACCCCTGTAATGTAGGGGCTAGAGAAGGTCACATAGAGTAATATTGAGACCTGTTAGGAGCCTGTATGTAGTAACAGGTTTTCATTGTAAGGGCCTTGAAGAGACAGTTCACCCCAAAAATAAAAAAAATACTTATTTTTCCTTTCCCCTTATCTGTAGTGTTATTTATGAACTAGAGTGTTTCGGTGTGAGCTGCAAGTTTTGAGGTCTTCTTCTTCTCTTAATTATACTGCAACTCGGCTTGTGAAGCTTAAAGCACCAAAAGGCCTTTCTGTGAGCGGTTTCATGGAGGAACTATTTTGTTTCTGCTGAACTACAATGATTAATCACCGTATCACCATGCAGAGGGAAGAAAACATCTACTCGTTTGTGCTTATGACAGCACATGATGTAAACAACAATTGCGTCCAACCTTAGCTATCTCAGTTAGCTAGCCTCTCATCCATGAGAAGATGCATGTTTCCATTTGCGCAGTGATAAAGTAGATAAAATGTTCCCACAGGAAACTGCTCACTCAAGGTCTGTGGATTATTTCGAGTAACCGGGTCATGAATTTTTAAAAGAGACATTGACTTAAAAAATAAAAAATAAAAAATTGCACTTTATACACAATAAGTCAAGTGCCATCTTGTTCCATTTCATTTGAGAGAAAACAGACATCTCTTTAAAACTCAGCAACTCACATAAAAACAAAATCTAGATGATAAATAGCCCTACAAGAAGTGAACTGCCCTTTAATGCCCATTAAAAAAATGCTGGAATCCAATATTTTGCCTGACTAACATCTATCTGCATGCTACAGTATCTAGAGGGCATGGCCATCACAATCTTCAGTCATTGGTCTCTGTGATTTTGGTTACAAGGTGTACTAATATATTTCTGCTAGTACACTACGGTGGCTGTAAGATTAAGATCACCTTTCGGCCAGGTTAATCATTATGTTCAGACTCTTCCAACATACACTCTGACGGGAATAAACTCAACAGTGCAGTCGATGAGTGCAGATCTCCTCGTTCAGCTGTTGTCCCAAAGTAAAACCGCACACTGAAACTAGTTTCTTTGACTGTTAGAGACCTTGCTCCCCTACAACTGTGTGCCCAACGACGGATCAGAACAAGACAGACTTACATTAGGGTTATAGCCATGTTAAGACTGCAGCCCAACATTTTTGAAAGCAAAAGGGGCTGAAGATTCATCAGGTTTCATAAACACTGTTTCTTGCCGTTGTCGTCCTCCCCACCTGTTGCTGCGGCTGGATGAGTGGCAATGGCTGGTGCTGGCCTGGCACTGCCCAGTTATTTGCTCCAGGAGGCGGGCCAGGCGGGAACAGCCGCTCTGCCCATGTTGGTAGCAGCACAGGGACTCCACACAGCTGAGGGCCTGCGCCTGGGGGGCTGATAGAGACTGGAGGGTAGAGCAGGAGTGAAGGGAAGGAAAGAGTGAAATGAAATGTTAGAGAGTGGTATTAACAGGGTAAGAGAAATCACAGAGAAATTGGGGGAAGAGACGAAGAAAGAAAAAGAAGGAAGGGAAAGTGAGTGGAGAAAGTAGAGAAAAGAGAAAAAATTGATACCAACACAAAACTGTTTTACTGTCACATATCGACAGGATGACAGACAACTGGGAGATGACATATTGCAGGCTGTCAAAGGAACAATGATGTACAGGGAAAAATATTTGGTACATGCCACACAAAAGGGCTGAAATTTTGCAAATAATACATATATCATCAATTTTAAAAAAAAACATGAAAAAAGCTCAAAAATGTAAAACAAATTTATTTGCAGTATATTATATCGCAGTATAGTATATTAGAGCAGATTAAGTCTGTCCTTATTTGTAAATTAAATCCGACCGAAAGTTAAGGTCCGACTGAGCATTTCCAAAGATGTTAACCCTGAGGCTTTTAACTGTTTTCAAATGTTCCAGCCTCCCTCTGTTTGGACAGAAGCACTGAACGCTCCGGAGCTATAACATGAATGTGCATGACAAAAAACAACAGATTTAGATCTTTTTCCTTTTATAAATATGAAAAGTTAGGTAAAACATATTGTCCGTATTTAATGTAAAAGTACATTTTTAGTAAAAGAAACCTCTCACTGCCTGATTAGACTGAAGACTGAAAATACATTTTATTACCAGACAAACGTTTCAATGGGCCAGTGATGCATTGGCTGACAAAACTGAACGAGGCTGCTGCCTAGAAACCTGCAGGATCAGGTGGTTCTGTTAACCTGAGTCAGCACCAGAGAGACAGCGACAGTGTGTGATGGGAAAGTGAAGAGCAGAGAGACCAAGAGCAAACAGAGAGAAGGTGTGAGGTTACACTCCTGTAGTTTGCCTCCTGAGCACCTCTTTTCTACTGTATGGGCCCACTTCAGTAACCCACCTGATTCTTCCGTAAATCTCCTTTCATTAAAAAAATAAAAATACTTTATGCCATTACCGAGTACAGGCATTAACTGTGTAATGTCTCTTGATATTAAAAATCTAACTTTGGGGTATGGCAGCGTTTTTGACCATGTAAAGTTTTTATAGCCAAGTAAACACCAACATATTCTACTTTTGTTGATGATGGCTCCTGTAATGTAGCCCAAAATAGTGATATCATGCAGTTGAAAGTGTGACCCATGTATCCCACAGTGCTTTGGATTAACATTTTGCTGTTTTTTCATTTCTC
Source organism: Acanthopagrus latus (assembly GCF_904848185.1). Lineage (NCBI taxonomy): Eukaryota > Metazoa > Chordata > Actinopteri > Spariformes > Sparidae > Acanthopagrus > Acanthopagrus latus. The sequence continues at coordinate 25,493,961 of NC_051049.1, forward strand.
TGCAGCAGAAATTGAATACATTGTTGGCATAAAACCAAACGTCTGCTTCTTGGCTGGCAACAGCAAACACAGATGGGACAAACTGAATATGATTTATTCCGGTAGTGTCAGGTGTCCCTGGATAATAAATGCAGGGTTTTGCTCTTCCTCTATCAGATAATACTGCTTTTTCCTTTTGAAAAGGGGTTGTTCGTGTTACTGTGGCAATAGTCACCCTCTCTGTAGCAGAGACAAGTTGAGGTTGGAGAATGTTAATATTCCAAACTGCGGTTAAAGCAGTGACAAAAGTCAAACCACAGCTGTAGCCATGGATGGTATGTGTCCTCAACTAGTGTTTATCTGTTGGTGAGGTGTCCTTGGTGCACCTATCGTGGTATGACCATATGGGTGATAAAAACTGTCAGCTTTTCATTAACTCTAAGATGACTGATATACCTGTATTAATCTACCAGTAACAACTCGTGTCAATCTGTGAAGCAGCAATCAGTCATCACAGTGTGTGTAACTCACAAGCAAAAGAGAGCAGATTTGAGATACTGCAGTTTTTAGTAGCAGCCAAGTTACAATAAAACTTGTTCTCCACTTCAACAGAAGTGGCCATTTCACCTTTTGGACTGTTCCTGAGGAACTGTGTGGTGCACATATTTTGTTTAGTTCTGGAGAAGCAGCAGCAATATGATGCCCGGAGTAAAACCAGGTCAAACCTTATGATTAATACTTCTCTTGTAAACTGTGGTTTTCTGAGAAAACGCTGCCTGAATTGAAGGTTTTGTCATGAAATGACCAAGGCCTCAGTGACAGCTATATGGGTGACATAATCCCCTGACTGATTTACTACATTAGAGTTCAGCTGAAGTTCATATTCACTGTTCTTTTATTTAGCACATCACGAGGGTTACACAGCTAAAACAGCAGAGGGTCTTTAGGAAGATACAATGATCTTGCTTTTATAGTCAGAAAGTCCACTCTGTATGTGGAGAAACAAAACTTAAAGTCTTAAATTAAACAACAAAAATAAAGCTTAAAACTTAAAAATCATAAAATAGATTAGATAAGATGATAAATACTCAAAAGCAGACAATGACATATTATTCAGGCTTCAAAATGAAGTACTATTTTGAGTATGGTGGGGTTAGATGGTTGATTAAAAATATAGCAAAGACAGTGAGGTCAGCATGCAAACAGCATTCTCTCGCTCTAAAAACCAGAACCCAGATCTGATCAGTAACAGTGAATTGAGACAGGAATAGGAGGGACGGGGGACAATTATGGTTGGAGGACAGGGCCACTCAAATCCATGTAGGGGAAGATGAATTTTTTTTGTGGAAGGGATGGGATGGATGGAGTTCGGGAGGGGATGGGATCATTCATATAAGAGTGAGGCCAACAAAGAGACGGACACAAATAGCTCTTTTACATATTAAATAAAAGGGCAGTGCAGCTGTGGCATTCAGTCATGGGTAAATGACCAAAGGTGCAGGTATTCTTAACCAAATATAAGGTGGTTTACTGCAGATATCAGGGAGTGCAGGGCTGATTGGTCCATAATGCTCGGGCAGAGACAGTACGAAGGGGACAATGGGAGTGAAGTATGGTACTACCTAGGGGAGCAGGGGTCTGGGCCGGGGGGCAGCAGGGGGAGGATAAGCAGCTAGCAGGTGCCAATTGTCCTCCCCTGGGCTCCGCTGGGCTTTAACAGGGTCATATTCTGGGCCGACTGAACCCTCACCCTCTTCCATCTGGAGGACACAAGATGCTTACAGTGACACCACTGGCTAGTCAAACAGGTAGTAGGTAGTGGCTGGTAGGTCAGACATCGACATACAGTAGCAACATGACCAGTAAAGCCAGCCTGTTCACTAACCAGTCGCACTGCAAAAAAATATCTGCTGGAGTCATTCTGTCTTTAAATTCTTCAACATACAAAATAAGTTGACTCAGCTTCACTTTTCCTTTAACCATTTGGGGAATTTTCTGAAAAGGTACTAGGCAGAGTGGACTGATGCAGATTATTATAAATCAAGGAGACTAATGAGCAATATTTGGTACTGATATATGTTTGCAGCAAAAATAAGAATTTTTGTGTCAAAGTGTCAAACGAGTGTTGGAATGTGATTAAATACTATTTACTCAAGTACTATACTTGCATACAAGTACAATTTTGAGGTACTTTTCATTCATCACATTTGCATTTACTCCACTGCATTAGTCACTTTTCAGAGATTAATAAATACTTTATTATTGTATGATGTCAGAGGCAAATTGAATGAATTCATCTGCAATCTGACCAAAAAACAAACAAATAAATGAACAAACAAACAAAAAAAAATATTGCCATATTCTGATAACTGGAAAAATTCTGAATCAGCCACACCAGGACAATAATAGGCTGATCGCCAGGAGAGCATCAAAAATAACATTTGATTACAATAAAATGTAATTTTTGAGGTGCTCTTTCTTTGTGTGGATTCTGAAATCATCTCATAGCATTGGAATTTTTAATATTCGGTTTTGTAAATCCATAGGCTCAATACAAGTCTAAGACTGCAGTTGCAGTTGATATTTTTTTCCAGTGCTGCTTATTTACCAACCAGCAGAAATATTAGTCAGTTAGTAAGCAAGCGGTCAGTCAGTCAGCAAGTCAGTCAAGGCTGCACTGTAGCTGGGCAGTAAAATACATTTCTGACCCTCACCCTACAGTGTGCTCTAATACATGACTACATACAGTACAGACAGACCAAATAAATGCTGGTCTCTTTTTAGAACCCCTTCACAAGTGACTTCACCAACAAACTTCAACATCCGCAGCTGCCTCCTGCTGGGTCTAACACCAACCTGGGTATAATTCCCCTGCAACAGATCTGAACCTCATTTTAATTGGGACTGGGAGCTAATCATAGTTCACTGCTTGAGAAGAGGTTCTTCAGAAGAGTTGATTGGAGTGATGAGGTCACTGCAGAATGGCTTTGATTTCTCACAAAAGCAAAGACAATACAACACAGTGGTGAGAAGTCTGGTAAGCTGAGGAAAGAGCTGAACAAGAAATTAGCAAAAAGAAGCTGCAGGCACAAGAGAGATGTCTTGAGGGAAATGGTCCTTCTAAAGCAGATAAGCGCAAATCTATTAGTATCCAACCCAATTAACCTGCTGCTGAATCTATCAGAGCTACAGAGTAGGCAAACAACGGAAAACTATAGAGAACCCCCTGGGTACTTTTGTGATTACTTCCCTCTAATCTAATTAGGAAAAAAAAGACTCAGAGAAATACTGGAAATCTTTCAGTGCAACTGAATAAACTGCGCATGAACATATGCTTTGATTTTGAAACCAAGTAAGAGCATCTGGTGTAGTTCTACCGATTCAACAAATTACTCAAGCTGAGGAAATAGGATCCATTTTGCATAATGTGCTTTGTGCCCTCCCTTGCCGTTATGCACACAGCTCTTATGATCAGTCAGTCTACAGTTATTGTTTCTGCTCTCTGAGTTTGTGGGATGGGACTGGCATCGCTTACATTGCTAGGGACTTGGGATGTACGCTCAGTTGCCACTTTTTTTGGAAACACTAAGCTAGAACTAGTGCTCTTAATCATACCTATGTATCTAATGTTCAGTTTGAGATTAAATCGTTTTTGAGTTGTTGGGTGACAATATACTCGTAACACCTCCCAGTGTAATGCAGCACAGTTCAAGATCACCACAAACCTCAGCCTCCAAAAAAACCCTTTATGTCCAGACAACATCTTTCAGAAATCTGTGAATGTCGGATTTACTGGAGGACTGTTATATTAGATTTCATTAGTTTGAGCAAGATAATTGCAGCTAAGCTTAATGTAAATATGTTGCTACATCATGAGATTTAACATGCCGTTTCCTTAAACAATGAAGATATGCATGCAGAAATTAGTCTTGAAAAGACACTAACAATCTAGGGCTGCAACTAATGATGTTTTTTTTTTATAATCAATTAATCCTATATTAATCATGCCTATTATATTATCTTATCAATTAAATGTTTAGTCTATAAAATGTCAGAAAAAAAGTGAAAATTGCTCATTATTACATCCCTGAGCCCAATGTGACTATCAGTCTAAGACTAAAAGATACCAATTTACTTTTTTATGTCAAAGTAAAGCATCAGATCAGGATTTGGAAATCTGATCATATTTGAATTATCATTTGATCATCATTATACTTGCATTGTATCTAAGTGATTAGCTGAATAATTGTTGCACCTCTTAACCATACACAAAATGTGGAAGAAACTAAACTCAGGGTTGTGTGCTAATTTTGCATCCAGTGAAGTGCTTTCCAGAATTTGAAATGATTCAGCCTGAGTGTGCATGTTTCTGGGAGATGAGCCTTACTGATTACTGTACAAAAACACCACTTCATAACTTCTTTTGAGTCAAACTGAATCTAATATTATAGATACAATTTTTCTGTTTTTGCCTTCGATGATTCACGGAGTTTACTAGTTGACAGATTAGACAAGCTTTAACTTGTTGCTAAAGTTAACTCTAAATGCTGGCAACTGTATATGCCACTGGCTAGTTAGACAGCAGACCTATTAGTGCTACTGGCTATTGTAAACACTAATCAATCAGCGACAAGATCCTATTTAACTCCCCCCCTTTTTTTTAACAGGAAAAACTTCATTATGCGGGAACGATTAGCACTCAATAGCCATTTCATGGGAACTTTAAAAACCTTTCTTCTGTTCACTAGTCTAGACAGAGCTACCCAAGATAGATAACTATTTTTGGCTTTTGGTCTTTCTGGAGAGCTCAAACTATTGTTAGGATTTCCCTTGCAGCCCTAAAAGTGATCTGCTATGACAGCACAAGATCTTCAAGTCATCAGTCAAAATCAAGCTGTGAGGGTAACATAGTCTGTCATGCATCTGAGCGCACAGCATCATGCTGCTGTACAAGGCAGCCCAAACCAGTCCAAGAGTCTGTCATGCAGCTGTAGTGTTGGTCTTGTTCTGTGGGTCTGTTAAAATCATGCAGGAGTACAACTCTGAGGTGACAAGGTTGTCTCAAGTTGAGAATCCAGTGTGAGGGTGTTTGGCTGGACATATATCAAGAGGATGGACCATGCTAAAAGTAGAAGGGGTGGTTTGATGGGCTGCACCATGCAACTGTGTTTTGTGTCATTTTTAAATGAGTGTGGCATGCCAGACTGTGGTTGTAGGACCACTAGCTGATCTCAGGAGGCAGATCTGACCAGGTGCTATGATTCAGGTCTACACAGTCAGAACGGTGCCTCATAAATAATAACTCAGGACTGCAGATAAGCTCCCTATATGATAATGTTGCTATGAGATTATGTGCTGAGGAGGAATACAAACGGATTCATTGAGGATACCCAGGTGACTTCACATTCATTCATTCTCTCATCTGTAAGTTCATGCAGTGGGGGAAGTGATGGCAGTACCATGCTGTGACAGGCAGGAGGGGTGGAGGTCTCAGAACACATTCTGTACATACGTCAGCCTCTTGCTAAACTGCAAAACATGCAGTGACTGAAATGGTTGATATATTATTTTGATTAACAATGTGTTTAAACCCCCCTTTCCCAATCGCAGAGAATGCTGACAGGGCATGCAATCACAGACACGACACAAGAAACTGCTCCAACAATAACAGCACACATCTCTACTCTCAGTGTACTGCCAGTGTTAGGACCAGGCCTCAGCGGGACTAAATAATGTCCAGACCTGGGAGAACGAACATCTTAGTATTATATGTATGAACATAAACAAGAGCACTTGTTTCATGAAGCAATATTTCTGTTTTGTAGAGGCTGTCCAAATTAGATTTTACCTACAGTTAAGTGTACATAATAAGCATGTGGTAGGTCAGGCAGTGTCAGTGAGTGTCTCTAGATATAAATGTGAACATGCAGTGAAAGAAACAAGACTGAATATCATCCATTTTGACCTCATAAACCTTCAGTGAGTGACTGATTTAAAAGTAATGTAAGACTTTTGCAAAATGTTGGAATGTATATCTGTATCCTGAGAGGTGAGAAATTATACAGGAGAAAGAAAATTACGACCTGTGGTGGTTCATAAAAAAATGACAGTATTTGATATTTGCCAATTCCATGGAAGTAAAATTAAATTTAGAAGGAGCAGCATTAATGCAGGGAGAGACAAACCGTCAGTATAGATGGCTGACTATTCACAAATGAACAGATGCATCCCAAAAACTGTAGAAATATTGCTTTTGAAAAAAGCACTCCTGGGACACTTATTTTATTTGATTTGACTTCAAAATGTATTTTGAGCCCAGGGCTGAACCAGTATCAACTCCTCTACCTAATTTTGCCCAGCTGGCTCTTGGCTCTGGACAGAGGCTGCAGAGCGATGAAGTCATCACCTATTGCCACACGGTTGGAATACATCTACACCAGAAGAACACAGAGAGGATAGGAGGAAGAACACACACAGAGGTTAGATATCACGCTTTCATACAAACACTCATTCAAACACATAGTTCATGCTGGACCCACTTTCAGACACACACATACTAACAAAGACAAAACCGGGCAAAGTTTAGAGCCGAAAGAAAACAAACACCACATAGGATTGGACAAAGCAGTTCCCTTTTTTCTGTAAAAACAAGAGAAGAGTGTTTAAAGGAGTAACGTATTAACACGAACAGTCTCCAGCTGGATGAATCAATACAGTAATTGCAGAAGACTGCTGAGAGGTGACCATGCATACTGTGTGTTTGTGTATGTGTGGGATCAAAAAGAGGTCATGCGGTGTGTTTATGTGCAACTGAACACCATGCTGTCCCTGTAAGGAAGTGGGTAACTCAGGACCACATATGCTGAGAAAATAATAACTCTCTCTCTCTCTCTCTCTCTCTCTCTCTCTCTCTCTCTCTCTCTCTCTCTCTCTCTCTCTCTCTCTCTCTCTCTCTCTATATATATATATATATATATATATATATATATATATATATATATATTTTCACACACACACACACACACACACACACACACACACACACACACACACACACACACACACACACATATATAATTGTTTAAACAACGTGGCACCCAGAACATTCTCTCTCCCTGTCTAGAATTTGAGTTATCATGACATTCTAGTTTGTTTTCTCCCTCCAGGCTCTTGTCACATTTCAGGAAATATAATTTCCATTTTATGATACAAGTAGGATTAAGTAATAAATCTAATGCTAGGTTCAGACAGGAGGTGGAGGTACCATAAAGCACCGTGATATGGCAAGTCTCCAGGGAGGAGTAGATGGCTACTCACAGCCAAACATTCACTCAACAAGCGAATGTGCTCCTCTGCTCTTTGCTCAATCCACATAGATCTGATAAAAACACAATCACAAACAGCTGTGAAAAACTAGTGACTATACACTCTGACTTGAAGTCAGGTCAGCAGGGTGCAGTTGAAAACCTGGGGAACCTCTGAGAGGTAAAAAGACCATTTCAAATAGAGCCTGTACATCATACAGAAAGAAAGTTTAATCCACATTAGACAAATGGCTCGACTTCTGTACCAACATTCCCATCTAAAAACCTATAGAGGTCTTCTCTCCCTTCCTCCCATGTTACCTGACTCTTCTGTGTGCTGGTGGGCTGCAGGTGTCTATAGAAGACCTTCTTCACCACATCAGGAAAGAGGCAAGTTATGACGATAATGATGATGGCAAACCAGGCTGATCCGCTGGACAGCAGCTGCACGAATACAAAGTACATATCCTGGGTGTGGAGGAATGGCCTGGAGGAAGTGGAATGGACACAATGGTTACATAGTGTAGAAGAAAAGGGAAATCACACAATTCTTATGGTTTTCATCAGTAATGAAAAAGATCAACAATTTATTTTTGTCTAAAAATGACAGTAACACTATATCTGAATAAATACCAGAAGATAGATAAATAACCTTGTGCTGGGGACACAACTGAACCAAAGAGGTGCGAGCCAGGCTCAGCCATCTTCACTGTAAATTCAGGTCTAACTTTCAGATGGACTCATGCTCTTTGAATTACTTGATTATTCCTTAGAAACACATCATTGAATAATCCGTGTAGATGTTAGACCACAAATACCAGTTGAGGTCCAATTTGATTAGAGTGACTCCTACCAGCCTGTCACTAAACAGGACTGGGTAACGATTGATCTGATCCATCCAATACACTCCAAGATAATCAAAGCTGATTCTCATAAAGACACAGTGATTTGTCTGCCAAGTGACAGGACTGTTAAATCTGGTGTAAATCAGGCTGTTCTGTTCCAAAGCTCAGCATCGGGCTGATTCAAATCTCTCTCAGTGTTAAGAGGGGATATAATGTATCTAATATTTAGATCCCCTTTAGCCACCACCTTCTTCTGCTATTCTTCCTGGTGTCCAAATTTGGGGGAAAAAATTAATGAAATAAATAAAATATACAATACTTTTGAAAAAGAAAAAACAAGAACTTCAATATAGAATCTCATGTTTGAAATGTAATAAATACAGTATAATATGCAGACTATGATGTCTTTTGTTCCATTAATCCTTAAATGCAATAATGATAATAAATTGTGTGTCATCTAATATATTTTCTAGGCATTTAAAGTTTTATGTAACATGCAGACAAAAAAGCTCATAAAAACTTGGGGTTCGACCAAAGTCCGATTGCATTTCTATACTTAATTGTCCATCATTAATTAACTAAATTGTTATTCATTAGTACAATGAGAAGGAACAATATAAATGTGATGATTTAACATATGAAGTTTCACTTTACTTTGCAAGAGTGTTTAGCCACTGGAATTCACTCTTTCCTTAAACCTGCTGCATGAGTATATGCAAGTATGTTTGTCCAATGTAGAATATTGTAGGTGTTATGTTAGACCTTGACACTAGATTGAGAATAGAGAGCGTCTTAGACCAAAGCAAAGCATTTTCTTTCAGTGTCAAAGAAGGCTCCTGTACAGAAACTGAGACAAACATGTACTTTGTAAAAACCTCTTCTTACCAGATGATGCCTCCATAGAAGAGAGAGAAAATGAAGTAGAAGGCAATCGAACCCCACGTCACAAAATGGTTCATCCACGTCCAGAAATGAGTCTCTAAAGCAAGCTATCATTACACACGCGCGCACACACACACACACACACACACACACACACACACACAGGATATAAATCTAGGTGTAAAACACTGTGACAGGGCATGTAGTGCATCAATAAACTACAGCAATCTGCCTCTGTGCTGTACAAAAAAAACAAAAAACAAACAACCCTAAACTGGGCCAAATTACCTTTTCCTGTTAATGGACACTGGCATCATCCTAATACTTCACAACAAACAGTATTTAACAGTATTTCATATTGGGGCTGTGGCAATACAAGTGTGTCACTGTGGACAGAAACGTGGTACACAGCTCTGAGACAACACGCACAGTAACCATCATCTTAAAGCTGCATAAATCTACTTAGTACCCAAACATACTCCAAACTAATATTACACTGCCAATGTATGAGAAAAAATATCATTCATATTGACATCAGAATATAACAAAATATTGTTATTGTTAGGGTTAAACTGCTTTCCAAGTTACTGTACCATCTACAGTTGCTTAACTACTGCATCAAATTCTGCTGTATTAATGCTTATAAAAATGCTGAATTTTGCCAATTCAGTGTTATCTGAAAGGTATAATAAAGTGTTTGATCAAACACAAAGAAACATTTTCAATTCTTTAATTGTCATCCAACTGATAATAACAGTAATGATTGTGTAATACTGTATACTGCATAACTGTTTAATTTTCTGAGACAGTTGTCATTCGTGCCATTGCAACTAACAGTAAAGCTGTTGTTTTGGGAGAACAAAATTGGGTGTAGTTTTACCTTTAATGTGACTGTGATGACCATGACAGTAAAGACCAGCGTTCCAAACGTCCAGTTTCCAAACATCTAGAAAACAGACATACACATGTAAATCTTTACATGCATGGACAAGCAATATAGGTATAAAGCACAAATCTATGACATTTTGTTGGCATTTCATGCAATAAATAATGGATATAAAACACCAGACACAGTTGGTGTATTTGATGTTTACAGATAATGTTGCTAGGACTGTAAAAAATAATAAACCGGTCAAGTAAAACCATAAATCTGGATAAAAGAGTCTGGACAGGTGGGACAAGGTGAGCAGTGCTGAGGTCGAGTTGAGTTGAGCTGAATGGAGACAAAACTTCTACAAGGCATTGACCTCGGTTAACAAGTTGAGTGGTATACCGGTGCAGAAAATGAGACCTTGCCCTCCGACTGTGTACTGTCAGTAGCTTCACCACCGCTCGCTATGAGAATGACTTCATTTATAGGTTGAGCTGTGGGGGGCATTCTTTTGTTTCCAGCCAATTCAGACGTATCCACAGATGCATTCAGAGGAGCAGACATAAATTCTGAACCTTTAAGAGGATTATTATTCAAGTTCTCGATTATCAATATTACAAAAAATATATACAATAAAATATTCTAATAAAATGACTTCACAAATAGCTCCTGGGTAGCAGTTTTATACCGTCTGTGACAGTAATGGTACAAAGAGCAGCCTTACAAAGGAACAGCCTACAACTTCTCAGCGAGGTAACCAGCTCCGTTTTCCTCACTAACGTGCTCACGTTCCCTGTTTGTAGGGCTGCAGCTATCCAATATTTTAAGAATCAAGTATTCTACCGATTTTCCCATTGATTAATCAAGTAAACTAATAAAAAATAATTTTGCATTATTAAACAACAGTACCACATAATGCATAATGAAAATGTCAGGCCTGTTAAACATACGAAGCAATTGGCTTTGTAGATTTGTGCATCTGCAGCATTAACCATTACTACCAAATAACCTATTAATAATGTCTGGAGTAGCCCTATGTGGTGTGGTGGTTAAACTAGCTAACATCAATGTTTACGTTGCAGTAGACACATTGCATTTTGTTATCTTCTTTTTTAAGTGTGAAATGATCCCAAACTTTGGACATTTTCTGTCTTTTACAAACAGTTTTTGGCTCTCCGCCATCGTGTTAACTCAATTCTGAACGTAGTGGCATGTGTCCACAATAACAGTCTGTGTGGAAAAATGACCCCCTGAGCTAAGCAGGCCACATAACGCAGGTGATAGAAACTAAACTAAGCCTCAAGGCTTAGTTTAGTTTAATTTTGCTTCGATCATTTTTTGTAATTGAATTATTCAAGTTACTTGAGTAATCATTTCAGCTCTACCTGTTTGCAATTGATTTAAAATTAAATATTGGCAAATAATAAAATGGACACTTTTACTTTCACTGACAGTGAATCAACTACCATCATCTTGTCGGTCAAGTCAAACCATAAATCTGGATAAAAGATAGAGTCTGGATAGGTGGGACAAGGTGAGCAGTGCAGCTGAGTGGTATTCCGGTGCAGAAAATGAGACCTTGCCCTCTGATTGTGTACTGTCAGTAGCTTCACCACCGCTCGTTATGAGAATGACTTCATTTATAGGTTGTGAGCTAGGGGGGGCATTCTTTGTGTTTCCAGCCAATTCAGGGCCCAGCTGGAATTTAAACACTGAAAACCGACAGTGAGAAGACTAATATGGACACTTTTGCTTTCACTGACAGTCAATCAACTACCATCATCTTGTTGGTCAACTCTCCGTGTTCTATTCAGGTGGTAAGTGAAATTCAACTCCTAGTCTGTAATGTGACACTGTTGCTCTAAAGAGCAGCACACACTTTCATTTTGTAATTTAAATCCGTTTTCTGACTAAATATTGATTTAAAAAAAAAAAAAAAAACACACACACAATGACACAAGCACTGTATAAACCTGGTAAAACTAAGGACTGCGGCAAGCCTAGTCTACGCTTGTCATAACCAAAGTACAAACTGACTCTATTCAAAGATTTCAAACTAATTAAAAATATGTGCATCTGTCAGCCTATGAGACAAATCTTCAATATGTAACTGCACAAGATGAGTTCAAATTTTACGCTTGTGTGCCATGTATTTTTAAGCAATGTTAAATCGTGTGGATTTACATTTTTGGAAAACAGAAAACAGATTACAATTGGAGTTTACAAATACTGCATTCAGGCAAGAGACATGGAATTAAGGAAAGAACACACAATTAACTTCAAGGAAAAATTGAGAAATGGAGGAATCAAAACTAATTACAATTTAACAGAATCATTAGGTTCAATGAACCACTGCATGTTTTATGATTGCTTTAATTTATCTTATTTCAGTGTTTAAAAGGAAAACAAAATCTGCGTTTTGCATTAGAGCTCAGCATACATTATCCTTATAATTGTTGGTAAAGACGATAATCTATTGAGGAATCATCCTCATATTCCTCTCATTAACCCCCCAAGAAGACATGCGTTCAACTATAGAGCAGACTCTTACCAGCTGCCTGTTAGCTCGCAAGATCTGAAGACATGCACAGCGTGAGGGCAGAAGAAAAAGAGAGTAATCACCAAAAGAAAGAAGAAAAAGACAAGCGTGCGAAAGGAGTGAATGCTTTCTGAAATACCAAACTTTAAACAGAGAGAACGCCAGGCAAAGATTAAAGCTGGAAACAGATTTGGTAAAGAACCAGATATGTAGTAGATATGGTAAGAAGAAAAGGTACAGCTACAACAACTTACTCAAGTGAATGACATACATGCTGATATGGTAATAAAGACTGTGTTAAAAAGCTATCAAACAAAATGACAGAACTAGGAAGAGAGAGGTAAGAAAAGAGCAAAAATGTACTAAGGGAGTGACTAAAAGACTAGCAGGCAACCAGCCCTGTCGATAACAGCAGCTCCTCCTAACATATGCACATACACACGCACACACACAAACATACACCTACACCTACACATTCATTCATTACTTCAAGCAATATTTTGTGAAAATGGTTTGGACTGTCTGCTCAGCGGGTTACAGAGTACAAACATACATCATACAGACATACACACAGTCATAGGACACACCTGTCCATTCCCCATAAGTGTTGTGTCTTCTCCCATCAGTATGTAGGATCCGAAAAAGAAGACAAAGGCGTGACAGAAGCCCAAGAGGGTCCAGTACAGGAATGTCCGGAAAGACAACAGAGCATTCTTGCTGATGTCCCTGTTGGATACAAACAATTTTAAGGTAAAAATGGCCCCAAACAGCAGTTTGGTTCATGGTTAATTACTGTAAGAGCCCCTGGATTGTTAGAATGAGCATTATCAAACAACAATTTAATATCTCAACAATCGAAGACAACATTCTGAATAAAGCACTAAAGCAAACTCAAGCACTTTCAATGACCCATATCTATTTTTGCTTGTTCTCAAAAACTTTCAAGACATTTTTTGCCAAATATTCACAAATTTCAAGGATTTAAAGGACCCATAAGAACATGGTAACACTGGTAACATTACATTAAAATTAGCTGTCTTTGCTAAAACAGCAGCAGTTAAAAACGATGATGTTTAATATAGCCTGACATGAAATGAAGTGACTTTTCTGATTTTTGGTAATCAAAATTATGGCAGACATTCAGATTTTTTAAAAACATGAAAACTTACCAAAGCAGCTTCCCACAAACAGTTAACATTGTACACTGACAGATTACATGTTAACTCACCTGTACAGGCCAGGTTTATTCTGCAATACGTGTGGATGGACCAGCTGCTCAAACAGACTGTACACCAGGATGGGAAGCGAGGTGAAGCAGATGTTGTACAGTGTCAGATAAACACTGTCATACAGAGTCTAGGATGGACAGAGACACCATTTCACTTAACAACAATCTATTAGCTTAAATTCTACTCATCTTATATCAAGTAAACCGATGACTGATTTGAGACTGATTATAGACATGTTACAGCTTAAAATGTAACAAAGCCTCCTTCTGTATCTGTACACTGTATACAGTCTAACAGTTTATAAATCTAGATCTAATCTAAATCTAATTAATCACAAGTTCTAAAGCAATGAGGTATAAATGTTTAGAGAGTTTGAATGCAAAATCTAAGACCTACTGTTTAAACGTTACAGCAACTTTTCAAGCATTAAGTAAGTAAGTAAGCATTAAGTAAAAAATCTCATTTGTGAACATTAAAGTTTTACTTGTCGCGCCTTTTGAAACTTATCATTAATATCAAAGTCACACTTGATATCAAACTGCTTCACCCCAAGACAAGTTAAGAAAATTAAGTCAGTGAGAAGCTGTGCAACATTAAAAGAACAAACACATCCACAATGACTTTTGAGAGGGCAGAGAGATGGAGCGATAAAGACACTTACTTGTTGTGAAAACAGACAGAAGAATTGGTATAAAAACTGGGGTGTGATAAAACACACATTCTAGAAAAAAAAAAGTGAAGGAAGAAACATTAAAAACATTGCAGTGACAGGAAGCATGGTCGTGCACAGTCTTGTCAACAGCTGATGTCAAATCTAATTTCCATAATTTAGAATTTCTTCCATACTTGAATGTGTGATCCGGAGATTTCCAAAGAAACAAAACCCAATAATAACTTCTGATATTAAGGTGACTGAGTACATTTAATTTTTATAGCAATTCATAAAAGCTTTGTGATCATATCCAAGTCTTACCTTGTAGAAAAAGTACTGTACAAGTGTAGCTATTCGAATGTAGTAGAAGTGACCGTGGACCAGCAGAAGTTTGGCCAGGAACTTAAACCTGGCAATTGCATAGTCACTGTTTCTCACGGCCTGACGACCCTCCTTCCCCATGATACCTGGAGACACACACACACACACACATGCATACATACACATTTGGAGGACACACTGCATAATTCATTTAACTTAGACTTATTTTGTACATGTGGTGAGTGTTTACCTATGCCCACGTGAGCTTCCTGTATCATACTGACATCATTGGCTCCATCTCCAATAGCTAGTGTGATGGGTTTCTCTGGAGATGTTTTTAAAAGGCGAACCACCTGGAAATAACAAAGCGATAAAAACATTGGGGGATTTATGTAAGTTTTCTGAAGATCCATCACATGAACATACCATGTGCAAACACAATTATACAGAATGCACTTTATGTTTCAGAATAACATCCCAATTTCAGTTTCTGGAAGACATTGTTCAACATCCAAAAACATGAACCTATTCCATTCATCTGTCAACAAGGAAAACATGACATACAGCCCTGACATAATGTTGAGACCATACAAGAAGTAATTTTAAACATAAGGGTAATGTATTTTGGTGTGTGTGTGTAGCAGAGGCCTGGTACCTTTGCTTTCTGCAGTGGGGCCATGCGACAGCACAGCACAGCTGAACAGTTTTTACACACTTCCATAAAGAGCTTCTCGTGTTCCCTCAATGCTAAGGATAGACTGGCTCCATCCACGACTAACCCGTGCTGTATGACATGATCCTCTTTTATCCTGGATAAAAAATGAAGAGAAAGAGTCAGAAAAAGAACCCCAACCACACTCTGTCCAAAAAGTTTTTACAATGAGTTTGCGTTTATAGATTAATCTCTTTGGGCCTTTGAGCTCTGAAAGCCTCAGGTTTTGTTCTGTTTATGCTGTAAGACCCAATTACATACAACAAAACTTTTATCACTATAGCTTGCCCACAGCCTTCATCAAAGTAACCAAAGCATGTAATGGTGCATTATGTAGTTTATGGAGAGAACATTTTTACTCAAAATTGTAATATTTACAATATTAATGATTTAATAATACATATTTAGAAAATTAAATTTTTTCCATAACTGACTGTCTTTGAGGAAAATATGGTCCACCTAACTGTCTGAGGCTAGAAAAGTGGCAGGATCCATCAACATAAACCAAGTAAAGCAGTTTGAAAATCTGTTGTCCCTTGAGATTATTCAGTCACAAAAACAAGATAGTTTGTTTATTTACTTGTTTAGGAATACAAACATTAGTCAAAGAAGCTCTTTCTCTACTGATTTAAATTTCTTCCCCAAAACTACATAGGGTACCTTTAACCAATCAAGTCAGCTTCTTCAGATTTTAATGCTGCTTCCTATTAAATTGCAGCATTTTGAGGCTAATTTAAGAATTAATTAATGTATTCTTTTTAAATAAAAGATGAAAACAGAAGTTGGGGTCCAGAAAGTTTACACTGATACAGACAGCAAGAACAAGACATTAAGAAAACAACTGCTATCCAGCTAAAGCCAAACTCTTAATTCTAGTTAAATCGCTCCAAAGTTTATCAGAATATACAATTATCCAAGATGGATTTTAAGATCTACACTGCGAATACTCTGGAGTCTAAAGTGGAATCCCAAAAGCTCTCACCTCCTGGCCAGTATGCGGAGCTGCTCAGCACACTCGTTATCCGAACGTTGCTGCAAAAGCTCCAAGATGTTCATGGTTCTGTGAAAGTGGCCACAAGACAGACTGACGCTGACTGCTGTCTCATGTTTGTCCCCTGTCAGCACCCATACTTTGATCCCTGCCAGCCGCAGAGCCTCAATGGTCTCCTGGACTTTGTCTTGGAGTCTGGAAGAGAGAATATATAGTGCAATCATATTACTCATGTACTCTGTGTTTAAACCTTTCAACGATTCCTATGTTTAACTACATTAGGGCAAGTCCCAAGTTAACATAAACCTAAAGAAAATGATGTCTTTGGCTTGTCTGTGTGAGGTGATGAATCCAGCTGGCATTTGAGCCTGAAGTTGTAATGCTGTGAGCGTAATGTGGTCAGGCCTTGGAAGCTTGCTGGTAAACAATAGTGTCTATAATTCAATGCAAGTTTTGACAATAACTCCACATTTCTTGAAGCTGATACATTATGGGTAGACAAATAGCTAGTTGCAATTTAAATGCCTCAACAACAACACATGAAACTAAAGGCTCCTGGTGTCTACGGTCGTCTCTGTTATCCATGTCTGATGAGAGGAGGGTGAACTGCCATTGAAATTGTGCAGCACTGACCTTTTTTTGTAAGACTATTTATCCAATTTCTGCCAGTTATTATTTTAAAAGAGATTAATAGACAATGAATATGATCTAATATTCCATGCCTATCAGCATTACGCTATTCATATTAGTCTCAGAACACAGGGAGATTTTAGTCTCGTTTTCCATAATGGAGGAGATCGTCTAATTGTGACCATGTGTGCCTGAGGAGGAATTCATTCCAGATACAGAAACAGAGGAGCAAAGAGAAAAGAGAGAGGCAGCACAGAGCACAGAGATAAACGCTGTGAGAGATGCGAGGGGCTTATGCGAGTAGCAGATGGTGAGCGCTTGCGAACACATATCAACATTCATTTCCAGAGAGGCTCAGTGAGGTGACGTCTCTATCTTCTGCTGACTACACATTGTGTGTTTGGTGGAGATTCCCCTGCCTGTTGTGTTATCTGTTTTTGGCCATTTGTTCTCACCGTTTTAAAATGGCTTAATTTAAACTCATAAAGCTTTAACACTTAGCTACTGTATCATAATCATCTTGAGTTGGCTTATCTAATTCTGTATGTCTCTAGCTTGGAGTAACTGCCATCTTTATATGCATGGTCAAAAAGCTAGATATTCGAGTACACACAATTTCACAAGACAAGTTTACAGCCAAGCTAGTGGCACTGAGGCTATGCCTAGCCACAGCAGTGCTTGAAACTAAATGCTACTATCAACATGCTAATATTCCAACAGTGACAACACTTCCATGCTGATGTTTACCAGATGTTCCCCATTTTAGTTGAGCATAGTTGTTGTTGTTGTTAGTTGTTTTACAGGTTTTATCATGAAGGAAAGTATTGAACAAATGGAAGCTTTGAACTGATAATGACGCTAGATTAAAAGTCAGTGGATGACCAAATTAATTTAGACACTGATCAACCAATAGCTGTCTAGACATTTCGACACAAAAATTGTCAATCTGCTGGTGGTGATGACAGAAAAATTAAGAGATCATCAAAGTTAGCAGGATAATTCTCTGGGGACCACGAATGTCTATCAAATTTCATGACTATCCATCCCATCTGTCACATTTCAGTCTGGACTGAGGTGGCGGACTGAACATACTGTATGTCAGACTGACATTGCCATCCATACATCCTTGATGCTGGAGTGGCTGAAATTACACAGGAGGAAGTAAAGGAAGTAAAATCTGAATCTAGTAGCACATGACATGATAATATTAAAGCTAACCAAGCGAAAATGAAACATATGTTTTATCAAAACATTAACTATATGGATTTTACTCAGTGCAAGGTTAACAAGTGATGAAAACATTTGTGTTACATAATTTTCCATCTTGATGAAGGTTCTCAGTCATCCAGGTCATATTGTGGTATTGTAGGCAACTGGACATGTTTCAGTTTCTTGAAGACGTTTCACCTCTTTTCAGAATGTTTCATGAAACATCTTCAAGAAACTGAAACACGCCCAGTTGCCTACGACATAGCACTAAGAATAATTTTCCATCATACAATATACTGGAATCATCCACACAGGGCAGTTAAAGTGGCTTTCAGATTACAATCAATCACCGATACCATTCAGTAGCTTTAATTTAATGCCAGTAGTCAGCAACTCCTGACTGTGAATCAATTTCTTACTATGTATAAATCACTCAATGCACTGAAAATTGTATATTCAGAACTATATCACAGCTTAGCAAAGATGGTTACTTAACACAGCCAACACCACATCGTGTCACTGCTTTCTGTTTGGAATGTGCTAGTAACCTGAAAAGACTTCTTCTTGACATGAAAGACTTATTAATTATGAACATATGCATGACGCAATGAGAATTGTTTTTCAGGCAGGACAACACCAATATATAATCATTAGTTTCCATACTTGTCCTCAACCCCCGTTGCTCCTAGCAGCTGCAGGTCTCTCTCAATGTAGCTGAAGGCCTCCTGTAGTCTCTCCTCCCTCTGCTGCAGCGCGGTGCGGGCGGCGTTCAGATGCCTGTCCACTTCAATGTACTCCTCAGGGCTGAAGTGGCGACATGCTATCACCAAGGTCCGCAAACCTTTCTACAGTGGGAGGAGGAGGGTGGGAGATGGGTGAAGTAAAAGAAAAGGGAAACCAATGAGAATATAAGAATAAAAATGACACGAAGAGACAACATCGGAAAGAATGCAAGAGAGAAGTGTAGAGAGAAGGAGTAAATGTGAGGAAGTCAAGAAAACGTGGAACGAAAAAGAGAAGGAAAGGGAGACGAATGAAAATGAACAGAATAACAAATCATCAAAGCTTGGCTTTAAATCACCAAACCAGCCTGAGGGGCAGACAACCACAAATCAACCCAGTCCAGAACACTGATTTCTAGGTACTGATGTCCGATGACGTGATGTGGGGGCAGGAAATGTGTGTGTTTATATTTGTGTGTGTGCATGTAGCTGTTGTGGTTAAGAATTTACTGTCTAATGTGAATAGAGAGTGACAGGGCCCACGACATCACTGGGAAATGCCAGACAAATGCACAGAGAGAAACCCAGTTGTGAACACATAATTCAAGAGGCATTTCAGAGGTACATCTTTGAACGTTGCATTACAAGGTCCCGTAAAATATTCTATGAAGTGGAAAGTTTGGTATATTCAGCTTGTTAAATGAGTCTCAAGGGATTTTCTGCTTATCAGCTGTATGGGGCAGAGTCTAACAGTGATATTTTCATATTTACTCAACAGACTCATCACAAGATTAAGTACATTTAATCTAAAAGACCACCAGATGTGCTGTTGATCAAGAGAAGCGAATATCAGCATATCCACCCATTGAATCTATGCCTCATATAGTATTACAGTACAAGCTGCCACACAACACAATAAACAAGCATTTCAACAGACAAAAATTATATAAACTGTATTTCTCACCAAAGCAAACTCATCAACATGCAGTCTCGTCTTTTCTATCTCTCCACCTGTAGCAAAAGGCAAGATGGCCGACTCTGCGCCCTTGGTGAACAGCACATATCCTCCTTTCAAGTAAAGAAGACAACATGGAGGGTTAACATATACCGTCTGTAAATTTAAATAACAAAAATCAATTAAAAGACAACTATCTACTGCCACCCTGTCAAACTACTTCATTATATTTTTATTGCATTTATGCCTTGTTTTCTTAAAAACTCTTCTCCAAAAATGTGCAACTTTAAGGTGAACTTACCTGAGGGAGTCTGCAGTATGACGCTCATTCTCCTGCGGTTGGCATCAAACTCTAATACATGGAGGAGTTTATATCTGACAAAGCAAGGACAACACTCATGTTAACTCACTTTGGACTCACAGACCATCTGTCCTGACCATTTCTTTTACACAGGTGGCTTAAATGCTAGTGGGTACTTGTCATTTAACAGGGGCGCAGGGTTTACCTCTCTGACTTGCCGAAAGTTTTGATCTCCATGGTATCTCCACTGGTACCAAGGAAGGCTACTCCAATCCTGAGGGGAAAAAAGGCAGCAGATAAAACTACATTTCTGAATAATTTAGACCTTCAAAACAGTGGATGAAAAAAAAATGTTTGCACTGTTATGCATTTCAAGAATAAAAAGCACCATTTATAAACATATTAACTTTTTTTGTTTAAGTTTGAGAGGATGGACATGATGAAGTGCTGCAATCTCATGTATCCCTTATACATAATGGAATGTAGGCTATAAGGGAGCTGTCTGATGTGTATTAATCTGTTATTCAGTAGCAGCCTGGTGTCATTTGCATACGATTTGATAAAGGTGAAGTCAGTGGACGGCCGTGCGTAATGGCACTGTGCTATAGCATTGCAGATTTGTAGACACACTTGTCTAGCTGCCTTGAGAGGGCTGCAGGGATTTCATTAACTGAAGGAGAAGCTTTTCATGCAGTATGAACCAGCTGTGCACAAACAATACTGTGAGAATTGCTTGTAAACAACAATTCAAAAACTTTTTTTGAACCCTAACCAGAACACAGCAACAATATATGTAATCTCTATGTTACAGTTAATGTTACAGCACGATTCAAAACCTCAATCAATTCTGTACTTTGAATGCTAAGTGTTATACTAACAAGAGATTACTGAGACTATGGTTCCAACTGTGTTTCCTTTTGGTTTAAATCAACACAGATACACCGTCTGCATCTCAGTGGAGCATGGAGGCACTGGGTCATGGGGGCACCCCCTCATTGCTCTACAGAACTTAATTTAATGGTGTGAAAACTGCACTGGACAAGATCCCTGACATAATGCATCATGAATCCTGAAAAGTTTAAACTGAAAGTTTAGTAAAACAACACAATCCGATAATTTAGGGGGCTATACAGCCACTTTTCAAAACCGTCAATTCTCCATTGTTTTCTTGTTTAACTGGAGGGTGTTTGCTTGCTTTACCAGCTTTAGCTACCTATCAAACTGGTAGAGTAGAATCTGGTCACACAGATCTGCTTACGGGTTTTCTATTACTCCCTGGACATTAAATTGTTGACAGGGTTATATTTCCTTGACATAAAATTGCACAAGTGAGTAAGAAAAGGTGCCACTTTGTTCTTGGCCTGCAGTCCACCCTCCATAAGTATTCAATGTCCTTTTGCAGCTGACACGGTCATAACAGGTAATACAGAAAGGAAAGCAGCCAGGATTCACATTAGTGCAGTGCTCATGACATGGCATAATCATTATGGCCAGCGTATTTTGGTAAACTGTACTTTAAAACCTATAGTAGTCCAACCAGACAAAAGTTTGTTTTCTTGCCTGAGTTGAAACAAACACATAATCAAGCAAAATAGTGACAACACAAGCAATCATGAAAATGCTGTACAGCACTGCAACACACATGACAATAAAGGTCTTCCCATTTTCTTTGTCACCCTAACTTCCTTCTCTAGATTCAAATTTCAGTTCTTGAATTTTGCTACCACTGCTGGATAAAGTGACAACAGATTAAGGTCCCCAATTCTCCCATTTGTCAAACCAATCTATGCCACTCCAACAAAGAAGTGCAGCTACACCCAGATTTAAAGAGTACTGTGGTTGAACTCTAGTACAATACCGTGTTCATAATAGGCCTGTACCATTTTAATTAGGGGTCGATTGCTTTTTTTACATCATACATTTACAATCAAAATAAAATATTTACTGTGAAAATGTAGTCCTGGGCGGTATGACCAAAAATGTATATCACAGTATTTTTCAGCGGTTTCATGGTATATGACGGTATTTTTCTTTTTATGCATAATCAGGTGTTCACAGCATTTTCTACTGGTTAAGAGAGTTATTACTAGCCCCTTTTAGATAGAAAAGGCGGCACATTTGCTGCAGGGTAAAGGCTGCACTCTGCCACCCTGTGTATCTAAAAGGGAGGTTTAATATTCCCTCTTTCCCAAAAAGCTGCCACTGGGGTTGGCATATACATGTGATGTGAAACATGAAGTTGGGCGTGAATAGCGTACATATGCATCGGAAGAAATGTGGCGACATTTGACATTTGCGTGCAGCGGAGCGACTCGCGTTAGCTGCCTCAAGCAACAGACAGCTAACAGGAAGCAGGTCGAATAGGTCTTCAAAATAAGAGCTTTACATTGCATTGGAGTTTAGAACTGGGTTCCTAGCGGGGGGCTTTTAATTTGTAAGTAGCGACCGTTAATAGCTTGCCACTCCAACAACGAGCCAACAGCTAGAGACCGAGGAGACGTGAGTCTCTCCCGGATCGCAGCGGCTTTTCAGTTGCTCATCTTGACATCCGCGGGTGAAGTCATGAACTGCTATGCTATCCATCTTCACCATAACTTAACACCAGAGCACTACTGTTTACCCTCAACATGCCTCGCAATCGTACCATGCCTGTTTAGACGCACATTGAAAAGGGTCCGGGCTAAAACAGTGTCGTGGGGCGCAGCGTAACATTTCGTATGGCATATCATAACGAAAATATACACCAGTATTCAGTGTGAACCAGTATACCACCCAGCACTATCAAAATGTACAAAAAGCAGTGATGGAAAGTAATTACTGACTTCAGACATAGACAGGATAGTGCATCAGAGCCAAAGAATCATTTTCTTAGGTTAATCATTAATCAGCAACTGGACAATGCTGACTTTCGGTCCCAACGAATGCCAGGACACTAATCGGTCTATCCCTAATTTTAGTAGTGATGGTTGTTGGAAAGCAGGAGCACCTCAGCTGCTCCTATGCACTATTTGAAATGTACAGAGGGAGTAATATCTGTTGAAGACACTAATATAACCTCACCTCTTTGCTGCCTCTACTAAAGCTTTCTCATCCGGTGACGAGGCATAGTATTCCATGTGACTGGAGGAGAAACCGTTGGCATGAGAGAATGGGTCTCCTCCCCCAACCAGGCAGTCAGGCTGGTCATAGCTGATCTGAACTGTGTGACACAACGACACCGCCTTGAGAAATAACAATTCATCTCCAATCTGAAGGGAGTGACAACAGGGGGGGATGAGAAAGGAAGAAACACCATCAGTTCTCATTCTTCACCATCATTGTACACATAAATGAGATATGATTTAGAGTCAGATGTTGATATGTATAAAGAGACAACATTGCAAATAATGTATGTGTACTCGTGTTTTGTGCATACTCCAATTACCCACTGTTGATCACATGAATAGCCTGTGGTGAAAAGTCATTGCTGACATCATTTGTCTATATACGAGGGTTGTGCTGGTTTGACAGCAGCAGTGAAAAAAAATGTATATGTATAATATGTAACTGCCAGAAGAAAATGAATGTGATGCACATATATGTGAGTTACCAGGTTAGGCGTGGAACCATCTGGTGCGTCATCAGTCATTCCCTCAGGTACCAGTTTGCCATTTACTTCCCGATACTTGGTTCCGTTAACTGAACACTCCCGGAAGTGCATCTCATTTTCTGTAAGCGTACCTGTCTTATCTGTGAAGACATACTCCACCTATCAAACAGGGACACACATGTTTAGTATTATGTAGTTGCGTACCAAAACAGGTTACGCTGAGTTCAAGTTCTCTTTAATCTCACGACTGTAGAATGAAAATGTATGTGACAAATTTCTACTAAAATACAGATGCTTAAATCACGAGTTATTTCTTTCTGTTTTAACTCATCATATACTCATATTCACATCAATATGATGTACACTAATACAAACTGTCAGACTGAAAAATAAATATATACACGTATATATACATATATACACACACATACATGTACACATACACGTATATATATATATACACGTATATATATATATATATACACACATATATATATATACATATATATATATATACATATATATATATATATATATATATACATATATATATACATATATACATATATATATATATATATATATATATATATATATATATATATATATATATATATATATATATATATATATATATATACATATATATCTGTTTTAACTCATCATATACTCATATTTACATCAATATGATGTACAACATATAAAAAATACATATATACATATTAGGGGAGTCACGATTCTCCAAATCCTCGATTGTATACACAGTGTAGTGTATAGTATAGGCTGCAGTTTGGCTGTGAATAAAGGTGACGGCTCCTCACGATACAGCAAAGCTCCCTGGTACTATTCCCTGACCAGCTTAACACGTGAAAGGGGGTTCGCCCCAAAGGTAAACATAAACTTCGGCCCTGGAGGAAATCATCTCCCCTGTACTTCCTGACCCAGTCCGGGAGCCGAACAGGAATGGTGGAACACTATGCTGTCGTGTATATATTATAGATGGATGGATGGATGGATAGATAGATAGACAGATAGACACACACACACACATACCTGCCCGAGCTCCTCATTAAGGTCAGAGGTGTTGACCTGAGCTTTCTGGTCACTCTCTTCATGATAAAGGTCCAAATCCCAGCCAATGAAAAAGGAGCCGAGGAACTTCTGCATTTCCACAGTAACGTAGAGTGAGATTGGGATGATGAAGTTGTAGAGGACCAGAAATGCCAAGAAGTCTGAGATGAACTTCAAGATCTAAAGAGGGGTGAGAGAAGGGCAAGACACAACAATGATGATGACTCAAGTGAGTGACAAAAACTATACACTGGACCTTTAATCTCAGCCATGTGTCATCTGACATAAAAAAATACAGAAATGCTCATGGAGATGTTGTAATGCACACTGTAACAGTCAAATAATAACTGTATTCAAAGAAATTACATATCTAACATTTGTTAGTATGGGCCGGCTGTAGCTCAGCGGGTAGAGCAGGTCGACTAGTGATCGGAAGGTTGCTGGTTTAAATCCCAGCTCCGGGCAAGGCTGAGCTGCATGTCGAAGTGTCCTTGAGCGAGATACTGAACCCCACATTGCTCAGTAGTGAGAGCCCTGCGATGAGCTGGCGACTTATCCAGGGAGTACCCTGCCCTCGCCCTGAGACAAGGCTGGGATTGGCTCCAGCAGCAACACCCCACGACCCCATGGAAAGGGATAAGTGGTTACGGATAATGACATGACATGACATTGACACTGGGGAGATTTTGTCACATTGTGCAGTTTCCATTGAGCCATTTTATGCAACTCATCTTTTCCGAAAGAATACATTTTCCTAATGCACACTGACGACACACACAGACTGTCAGTGCTTCAGATGATCCTTCTAAATCAAAGTGGTCAGGGTAATTCATTCCCATTAAGCAGTTAATTACTTTATGTGACAGGAATGGAGAGTGAAAGAGGACCACAGGCTGAAAGACAGAGGATGTGGCAAGATTATGACATGTTGAACCTGGAATTGAGCCAACCAATTCACTAAACAAAATAAAGAAATGTGTCTAACATTAACATACTGTATAAATTAAGAAATAGTTTAAATACAGTTCTTTTAAGTGGTTATCCGTTTTGATTTCGAATATTATCATCTGTAGGCTATAAATTCAGTACATTTCTTGGACTATTAAGGACTGGTAGATCATTCCCTGGAGAGAGGAAATAGCTGTGATTCGGAGACAGGCAGTTTCTGGTAGAGGCTTCACACTGCAACAGGACCAGTAGGTTTCAGAAGCACCCGTTATACTAAACTGATAAACACATCCACTAATTTGTTGCTGGCATTCCTCTCACTGTCTTCAGGGAGAAGGAAAGTGAGTGTACAACTGTAATTTTGTTCTCTCCCTCTATTCTAATACATAGTGGCTGCTGTTGTCTCTGACCGATTGGTGTTGGCAGGTAGGCTGATAAGCCGGCAGACTGGCCCAGTGAAAGGCACTTCCTCTCTAATGCCTTGTCACAAAATCTAGAGACACTAAAACTGCCCTACCAGCACCCTTTTAGTACTGTGTATGTATGTACATGTGTATTCAACTGTTGGCTCATTTTTATATCTTCTCTAACTCACTCAATTAATCTATATCAGCATTACAGAGGAAACGTCCATTTATATCTGTCAAGGAAGTGGAAGGAATGTGGACTAAAATGTTATCTCTGGGGCCGATAGCCTGCATTACTTCAAATCAAGACGAATGCATTCTTCTGACGCTTAACGCAATGCTGACTAACCGGACTGCTGTTTCTCTCCTGTTCAGTCTTTCGGTTGTAGAAGGGCTCGTCCCACTCCTCCTCGGCTTGCCAGGCATACTTCAGGATCGTGCTGAGGATGGCCTCGAACAGGAGGATGCCCAGGTAGATGATTAGGAAGGTATTCATGGACCTGATACAGGAAATATCATAATGTCAAATGTTACACTAAGCATATCCATAAAAGGGCAACTATTCAATATTTATACATTACCAAAATTGACAATATTTGTGAGAGACAACACAAAATGCTCACTTCTCTACTGCAGAACGTTTCTGTGACTTGCACTTATAGTTGAGGGCCATCTTGGACTCCATTCCTGTGTAAATAGCCACACCTGCAACGGGACATTTGTTTAAAGGTTAAATGTGAGATGTGAGAGTTTTGGTCTGAGATGCTGATCTCTAGCATGATATGTAGTGGCAGCAAATATTCCAAATTTCATATTTAAAGTATTACACTGGGTGTTGGCGATAATAGACCATTAAAATACTGACTAACTTGAGCAGGAATTCTTGAGAATATGAAAATACTATTATATCCGTTAGGGGTGTCACGATTCTCCAAATCCTTGATTTTTAGACTCGACTTCTATGCAATATAACATCTGACCTTTGTTAGCAATGTACATTCACTACTTCAAATTTCAAACATTTATCAACAACATAATGTAACAAAAATAAAGGCGACGGCTCCTCAAGATACAGCAAAGCCCCCTGGTATTATTTCCCGACCAGCTTAACACATGAAAGGGGGTTCACCCCAAAGGTAAACACAAACTTCTGCCCTGGAGGAAATCATCTCCCCTGTGCTGCCACATTCCGGGTAGCCGAACAGGAATGGTGTAACACCATGCTATTGTTTAGCTGGCTGTAGCTAATAGCTACTGGCTTAGTTAGTAGCTAAGTTAGTGGAGGCTGACTTGCAGCACTTCAACAGGTGTGCTTTTTTCAGCTTGGCAAGCCGTATTGATGTAAGATGGGGGCATGGCAGCATCGACGATTCCATGCTTTAATTTGAAGTTTTAGTTATTCGAGATTATGACTTGATTTCGGTCTAAAGTCTAATTGAGCCTACAGCAGATTTATGGCCCTGGATCTCCATGACAAACAATCTGAACAGTATACACAGACACTCTAGTGAAGGATTAGGGTATTGCTCTAAAAGCTGTTTAGCCTTTAAGCTCTTTAGTTACCACAATCGGACCTCAGTCATATGTGATGAAGTGGTTTATCCAACCCATAATGTCCACTGAGCTTGGCTTGTGTTACAGGTAGCTCCATGGCTCTGTCACCTCTTTATCATGCCTACAATAACCAGTGGATGCATTTTAGTAGGTATTATTTCCCCCTTTTTCTTTCTCTCAATGCAGCTCAAAAACTGCATTTGCCCCTCTAAGTGCTTCCCTCTCACATTGAAGTTTTGTTTATTACAAGTCCTTTCTGTAGTCCAACTGTGTTGACTCACCAAAAATCTCTTTGGTATTTTTTAACCTGGCTCCTCGAAGCAGCAAATTCTCTGGGCCCAGCGGTCTGACATATAAGCAAACAGGAACAACATAAATACAAAGAAAGAATGCTGCTATAGGATTTTGGTACACAAAACATAGTAAAACCTTGATACAAACTAAAACTTTAGCTCGTCTAGCACACATACTATAATTACTATTACAGTTATGAGTCAAAACAGATGGATAAATCTGGTCTCACCTGACTATCTCCTCTCCGTGCTGAGTCACTGTCATCCGACCAACAAACCTGAAAAACACCAAAGGCATTTTAGTTGAGTGGTCTGATAGAAACAGTTGTAGATGTTCACATGCACAGAGGAGATCAGGCTTGTTGAGCAGAAATTGAAAAAGAAAAGGGTCTTTTGATTGGTAAAGTTATTAGCATTTACTATCGATGTGAACTGAGTTACCAACTGCGTACCTCGAGTCTCAATTACCACTTATTGGCTGAGCACTCAGCTGATGTAAAGAGCCCTCTTCCCCCTCGCTAATGGGTGACTTCAGCTTGCGGGCCGATTAACATTGTTTAGTTACAAGAGTAAAGTTGGACACTACATTGTATAGTATAACTAAGGTATGTTAGATCTGTTGTCAGTTGTTGGGCTTGAGTTTAGTGCCATGTTTTGCTTTCAGCATATTGTTTGAGCATGCAGTACCGTTGAGGTTATTCTGGTAAATATTCTGGACAGGATTTGTCATTGTTTTGGATTGTTGCAATAACAATGAACTTACTTTTGTATAAAGGAAGCATATTTGTGCAAAACAATCCTGATGAGCATTAAAAAATTAAAAAATATCCCTTTAAAGTGCATTTAGAACAGACAAAAAATATTGTGATTTATTTGTGATTTACCCGAGTGAAAGGGATATTCCTGTGTAAATTTAATTCATGGTCTAACACACCATGACACCAAGTAGGACGCCCCCTCGGACCGCTAGCTTACGTAGTTTTAACATCCTCAGAAACGACTGCACAACAACAATACACTGCAGTAAATGGATCCAAGTATAAATCGCCATCAAAAAGCCACAAATAACGCTCAGAACAGCACCAAACTTCAGCAACATTTGAAACAGGGTCCCAGCACATATGTCAAGGCATCAAACATTTGATATCATTGCTGGCTTTGTCGGAAAAGATAAACAAACTCGGTGTCAAGGTGTTAGAACATGGATTAAACTTACACCGGAATGTCCCTTTAACCATGGACAACAATGTGATTAATCATGATTAAATATTTTAACCAATTGACAGCCCTAATTTAGATCTGTTGATTCCAGTTTATATTGGACTTTGACAAAAATAATTTATAAAACAAGGATGCTTTGTGACAATTGCAGATCTTCATTTTCATCTGGCTGCAGTGCTGCCACAGTAAACTATATCTGGGGTGTTTATCATGCACAATGTAATAATACATACAAATCCTTATGAAGAGTCCACAGTCAGGTTCCTGGGGCAGAGTTCTAATTAGATTTATTTTAATCCATTAACTTGGTTAAGGTTAGCAGGTTTCTGGTTGATATAATGGTGAAAAAATCAGATTACTCCAGAGAGCTGCTGATAGCTGGGTTAGTTAAGTACATTTATAAGCAGTGAGTGATAAGAGCAAAAGACAGCTATCAAGAGAGGGGGAGGGGAGAAAACTGCCACAGAAACAAACTGCCTGATCTAAAAATATACTGATCGATCCTGAGGTAGTCAGCTCAGGCAGACAAGAGGAACAAGGGTTGTTGAAGAGGTGATGAAGCAATCTCACCCCGTCTCACATTTAATAACAAATCACTGGCAGGGCAATTCTACTACATAATAATCACAGTAGTTTTTAAAGTGGGTTCTTGAGACTTGAAGTGGTTCTGAGGGAATCCCAGGAAAATGGAGTGGATGAACAATTGATCCAAAGATATTCCTATATGAGTATTACAACTTCTAATATTCTAATATGTGTTTAGCTGGGAGTATCCTCAGTTTATTGTGTGTGACTTCACCCTGTGTGTACACACAGGTGCAAATTACCTGTACAGGTCAGCATCCGGTTGCTGACACTCTACCACAGCCTGCAGAGACTCCAGCTGGGACACTGACTGACACACTGCTGTCTCCGCAACAGAGTAGTGAGTCTACAAACATACATACACAACACACAAATACAGTTGAATGCTAATGGAAGCATAGTTAAAAGATACATTTACAGATTATAAGGAATACATTTTCATGTGAGGGTACAAATCTGTGAACAAACAGATCTACAGAACAAAAAGCCTGCCGTTTATAAAACAACTGGTTTGGTCAGTTACTGCTGCTCTGCAGGGGAGGAGGCTGCACTTTAACTTTTAACCTGGCATGTCAGAGTAGTGTGACTTTGAGGGTAAAAGAGACCAATGAATTTACTTCATCTGACACATTTCACCACCACAAGGACAAACACAGTGTATTTGATGTAAACTTTCTGTAACTTTTGATGGCTTATGCTCCAGAGGGCACCTCAAAGACAAAGCAGTTGGCATGTACAGTTTCAAATCCCAGAATTGCTTGTGGATATGTAGCTATCTTGTCTACTCAAATAGTTGTTGATCTTTTAACTGGTTAATATTTATCAGTCTAACATTTCAGACCACCCACTCAGACACATCACAAATACTCTCAAATACTCTCTTAAAGCCAACACAATCACACACACAAACCTTAAGGTTGGTCTCTCCATCGAGGCTGGCTGTGGTGATGTGACAGGTGCCATCTGCACGATCTGATGACAGCAGCACCAGGTCAACAGGAAACGTCTCATCTTTAGCCACACGAACAATATCCCCCACCTGGGCGAACAGGCAGAAACACACACACATATAGGTTAATCCTGTTCAAGTTTTATTCAAACATTTTGTTTAACTGTTTTGATGTAACACTTTTCAATTTCCTTTTCAGAGGTCATATTACGCTTTGGGGGTTTCTGAGTTATGTAGCGTTTTTGTTCATGTAAAAGGTCTGCAAAGTAAAAAAGGGTTAGTCGATACCAAGGGGGGTTATTCTCCTCCACAGAAAACACTGCTCCTATACTGCCTGAAACACCTGGTTTGGAGTGAAGCCTTTATTATGAAGCCTTTATCATGCCTCACAGTGTTACAGGTGTATACACTCCAGTCAGTCAGCAGACATAAAATTGCTATTGCTGTAGCTGCGTGATTTTGGATCACACTACATTGTTCGGCATGCATGACCTGATCTACTCTGCCACTGATTGGCTACATCATGACCACGAAGTGATAGCATGTGCAACTCTCTTCAAATATTGAACAAAGGCGAGATGTCTCCCTCAGCAGCTACTTGTAGCGTTAAAGAGGAATGGCGCTGAAATGCACCCTATGAGAAAATCAAAAATAAAGTACATAAATGGATTCTACTAAGACCCCCAAATAAAACCATTAACCTGAAAATTAGCATAATATGACCTCTTTAAGCCAAGGGTGTGAAATGTAATTGTCACTGTGATATTTTGTAATAGTTGTTTGTTGTCAAAAGAAAATTATACTTTTCTCAATTTATATTTAATATTTTGTAATTATCAAAAGGAAGAAAAAAGCCCTTTGGGGAAATCATTTCTTTTCCTCTAAGATGACTTGAGGGGCATATCAGTGTTTACCTGACAGTAGCTATCTATGCTACACCTATGCAGCACTTGGCACCTAGTCAATGTTCGTTTGGGAACTCATTCACCATCTAAGGCTCAAGACACAACGTGTGCTCACGTTTGTTAGATAGGAAGGGCCCTTTAGCAGGAACGCTAATGTGGGTTATTGTTCAAAGTCTGTGGCTCTTGTGTAGCAGGCTGCTGTCTGGCTCAGTGCGAATGTTTGCTCAGCCTGTGACAGAATGGCTGGCTTAACTGCTTTATGCAAGATTTGACTGGCTGTATCAAAATAAGGTATCCATCTACTATTCTGTCAAATTAATGCCAAACTAAGAGGCACCATCATGAATTCAGAAAATATAGAATAAAACTAGTGATCGGAAGGTCACTGGTTCAAATCCCAGCTCCGGGCAGTGCTGAGCTGCATGTCGAAGTGTCCTTGAGCGAGATACTGAACCCCACATTGCTCACTAGTGAGGGCCCTATGATGAACTGGCGACTTATCCAGGGAGTACCCTGCCCTCGCCCAGAGACAAGGCTGGGATTGGCTCCAGCAGCAACACCCCGCAACCCCATGGAAAGGGATAAGTGGTTCGGACAATGACATGACATTATTTGTCGAAAGAATAGAAAGAATTACTGAATAGATATGTATAGTGTAGCAGGCAAAAAATGCTTAATGATTTCATTTGGATTAAATAAAATGACTCACTATTGTAAACTGCAAGTCTCCCATGTAACCAGGTAAACACTATCAAGTGTGCTTGACAAGCTTGATAGGTTCATTTACTGTTTGACTAAAGGACACACAACATTAGGTAGTGTTACGGTGGCTCCAGACTCAGTAGTTACAGTGTCTCTGAGAAGACTGACCTCAGAGGGTTTGTGTTCTGAGTTATAGGCATACCCAAGCAGCAAAAATCTCAGGAATGACAGCAGGGAGAGCAAAACCTGTTCATACTAACTGGTGGGCTGTAATTACGCAGTTCAATAGTACATAAATACACATACAACATACATGAAACTGCCAAAAGTATTCACTCACCTACCTTGACTCACATATAAACTTAAGTGACATCCCATTCTTACTCCATAAGGTTTAATATGACGTCAGTCCGACCTTTGCAGCTATAACAGCTTCAACTCTTCTGGGAAGGTTTACTACAAGGTTTAGGAGTGTGTTAATGGGAATTTTTGACCATTCTTCCAGAAGCACATTTGTGAGGTCACACACTGATGTTGGACGGGAAGGCCTGGCTCTCAGTCTCCACTCTAATTCATTCCAAAGGTGTTGTGTTGAAGTCAGGACTCTGTGCAGGCCAGGCAATTTCATTCACACCAAACTCTCTCATCCTTGTCTTTATGGACCTTGCTTTGTGCACTGGTGCACATCCATGTCGGAACAGGAAGAGGCCATCCCCAAACTGTTCCCACAAAGTTGTGGTATGCTGAGGCATTCAGAGTTCCTTTCACTGGAACTATGGGGCCAAGCCCAGCTCCTAAAAAACAACCCCACACAATAATCCCCCATCCACCAAACTTTACACTTGGCACAATGCAGTCAGACAGCTACCATTCTCCTGGCAATGGCGGCATGTTTTACACCACTGCATCCAACGCTCTGCATTGCACTTGCTGATGTATGGCTTGGATGTAGCTGCTCAGCCATGGAAACCCATTCCATGAAGCTCTCTACGCACTGTTCTTGAGCTAAGCTGAAGGCCACATGAAGCTTGGAGGTCTGTAGTGATTGACTCTGCAGAAAGTTGGCGACCTCTGCATCCACTGACCCTGCGCCGTCATTTTACTTGGCCTACCACTTCGTGGCTGAGTTGCTGTCGTTCCCAATCGCTTCCACTTTGTTATAATACCACTGACAGTTACTGTGGAATATTTAGGAGCAAGGAAATTGTACGACTGGACTTGTTGCACAGGTGGCATCCTATCACAGTACCACGCTGGAACTTAATGAGCTCCTGAGAGTGACCCATTCTTTCACAAATGTCTGCAGAAACAGTCTGCATGCCGAGGTGCTTGGATTTATAAACCTGTGGCCGTGGAAGTGATTGGAACACCTGATTTCAATTATTTGGATGGGTGAGTGAATACTTTTGGCAATATAGTGTATGTTACTACAGAACAAAAAAAAAAGCATCATTTTTAGCATTTGGTGCAGAAGATGATGAATGACCCATTGTTTCCTGCTATCCCAACACTTGAAACAGTTCTCTTTACATTGACAACATCATCTTATACTATCATCCTATACAGATTACCCCCCACAGAAAAATAATACAAAAATGTCATTATGGCTGGCAAAGTGAAGCTTTGAACTGCAATAATGAAGTTCATTCATCTCACCCTGATGTTCTTGGATCTTGTCTGGACCAGACTTCCACTGCGAACCACAAACACTGGAGCCCCATTCACCTCATTGTCCGCCTTGTGTCTCAGCCAATCCTCGTAGCCCTGTGAAAAATGTTCTTTCATTAACTGATCACATACAACTTCACAGCATATACAATACAGTATGACTGATCAGTATTGGAGATGGAATGCTGGCATCACCAATAATAGCTGGTAAAACTATTCCAAAAACACTCTTTAACATCAATGGCAAAAAAGCATGACATTTTTTAGAGCTGAACCCAACAGTTTGAAGCTTCATTCATAATGCTGTCATTTAAATTCCCCACTTCCATGCTGTGCAGCCATTTTTGTTTATGTTTCTTTTGCTTTCTGACTGTTATAAAGATCAGGCGACACTAATATTATGATTATTAAACTATTTGTAGAATAGGATTCCAGTGGTTGTTGCATATGATTTTTTCTGATGAAAAATATATACAGTATCCACAGAGTATTGATCATTTCTAAAAAAAAAAAATGTTCACTGCAGCCAAAAACATTTTTGCTCTCCTGTTTGCCACTTACAAAGGAAGGCATGCATCTGTATTGGTAAGACGATAGCAGCAATTTAACAGCGACATCAATCACTTTTATCTGACCATAATAATAAAACATCTATTTGAACTCTAAACTATTATAGACAGTTGATAGAAAAATAAAAGCATGTATGTATCGGCAATCACTTGGCATTTGCATAAATATGTCACAAATTATGAAAACAAACACTTTCCTTGAAAAACTTTAATAGAAGCTGTGAATGCAAATAAATGACAGTCAACCAGTAATATTCTTAACATTGTGACTGCAAAAAAATGACAGTAATGATTCAGGCTGTTTGATTCAATTTGAATTCAACTGAATACTGCACAAAGTTGACACAAGTTGGATAGCACAAGTTGTTGACACAATACATTTTATCTAACATGTATATTAGTTCCCCTTTTTCAGCCCAACAAAGAGGAAGCTATCATGTGCTTTTGTTCTTACCTGTTTAATGGCAGTTACTGTGATGACAAAGAAGAGAGGCAGACCACTTGTGACTGGGGAAGTTGGGGTGTCTATCATTAACTGGAAAAACAAACACAGTCGCGGGGGTAAAGAGATTTTAACAAACTGGAAGTGCAGCAGAAAAAAAGAAGACATCAGAGACTCAGTAAGAATGGGTGTGCCCTGCCAGAGAGCAAAGAAGCTAAGCAGAGAGACATCAGACAGAAGTAGTGGCTGATGTGTCACACAGGAAACATCTAAACTTCCCTCAGAGGTAACTGTCAGTTCACAATTACACACACAACAAGGAACTTAAAAGCTTCAAAAGCAATGTATACTGTTGCTGTCACATCTCATCTTGTTTGGAAGCTTCAAACAGAGTGGATCACATATATTTTGCATCCTTCTCTACAAATGCTTATGAAAAAATTAAGTAGTATTTTACCTTTGATTAATTTTAACAAACAATGATCAATCAACAATTATTCATTTATGTTTCTTTTGGGGGCAGGTGGCATTTTTGGATCTCACAACTTGTGTTGCAAAAATGGTCATTCATACTAATTATGTATCATATTGCAATATCTGTCAAAAAACTTGATATCTTGTTTTCTGATCCCGTGTTGTGCAGCCCAGAACTACAATGAGACCAAGACTTTACTTTATTTAACAACGGAAATAACAGTTGACAACCGGTATCCAAGAATCCATCTACGGCCTTCCTGAAAGTGGTTCAATTGACCGCATAAGAAAACTTCATGTTCAGAATGTCAAGCTATAAAGGGGCCCCTTTTTTGTGTAATTTGAGACAAAGCTGACTTCAGCTTCACTGACAAGTTGAGTGGATGAAAAGAGAGAATTTCTAGACAGAGTCAACTCAATTGCTTTGGCTTCACTACACAGGCCCAAATACACCAGGAGAAGCCTGAAAATTTGAAAGCCAAATCCTACTTCAGCACACACTGATGGATGCATAGTGAAGGCCTCACACCAGAGGCTAGCTGTAAAGATACACTTGCGTACTTAATGTGTGGGTGTTATGTTTTAATACACAGGCATACCTGTCTATCTAGAAGTTTATGAGTCACTCAGTTAAGCAAAAAAGATCACATGCACAAGCACACAAACATGCACTGGCACAGACACACACACACACACACGCGCGCGCGCGAGCGCGCTAGTATTGAGGTCACACTTGACTCGTCTCTCCATATGACTGAAGAGAACATGTACCTGCAAACAAGAATTTTGTGAATTCATGAGTTTTACCTGTACAAGGAAGATAATGAGAAAATAGAAGTTGGCTATCCTTCTGAACTGCTCGAACAGATTCTTCGGGACAAAATTCCAAATTGTGTACTGGAAAAGAAAGAAAAAAAAAAACAACAATGACAAAGGAGACGTTATTTAAGAAGGGTATCTGCATAAGGGCTGTCAAAATTGCCCCACAATGACGTTTGAATAATCGCTCTAAAAAAAACGCATAGGTTTGAACCATTTGAATATCTATTTTTAATGCTGGGTGGTATGACCAAAAATGTAACGTTGTAAACGTTTTCATGGTATATGACGGTATTTTTGTTTTCATGTATAATCACGTGTTCACATCATTTTCTACTGGTTGAGAGAGTAATTACTAGCCCCTTTTAGATGGAAAAGGCGGCACATTTGCTGCAAGGTAAAGGCTGCACTCTGCCGCCCTGTGTATCTAAAAGGGAGGTTTGGTATTCTTCTTTCCCAAAAAGCTGCCACTGGGGTAGGCATAAACACATGATGTGAAGCATGAAGTTGGGCGTCAACAGTGATGTACAACGTATCCATCACAAGAAATGTGGCAACACTCGATTGATTTAGTTAATTATAGACCCGTGGCCCATGTTCTCGCCTCCTCAGTCAAACACAAGCCGATGTTTAACCCCCGCTATTAAAGGAAGCGTGCAGCGGAGTGCCTCGCATTAGCTGCTTCAAGCAACATACAGCTAACAGGAAGCAGGTCGAATTTGTCTTCAAAATAAGAGCTTTACATAGCAACCCACTGGAATTTAGAACAGGGTTTAGCGGGGGGGGGGGTTAATTTGAAAGTAGTGACCATTAGTAGCGAACAACAAGCTGGGGGGGGGTTAATTTGAAAGTAGTGACCATTAGTAGCGAACAACAAGCTGACAGCTAGAGACCGAGAAGATGCTAGCATCTCCTGGATCTCAGCGGCTTTCCAGTTGCACATCTTGACATCCGCAGATTAACTGATGAACTGCAACGTCTATCCCATCCATCTTCACCGTAACATAACACCAGAGCACTACTGTTTACCCTCACCACACCTTGCAGTTGCACAATGCCTTTTTAGAAGAGCAATTGAAAAGGGTCCGGTCTGAAACAGTGTTGCATGGAGCAGCATAGCGTTCCGAACATTGTGTAAACAAATACACCGGTATGGGGGTATATTCAACATTCATATCATAATGAAAATATACACCGGTATTTGGTGTGAACCGGTATACCGCCCAGCTCTATCTATACTTGTGCATTATGTAAATAACAGGAGGACAAACTAATACATCGAGACATAACTACTTGTACACGCATTTTCAGGATGCGGTACCTCGATTTCAGTTCTTGACAAAACTCTCTGAGGCCCGTGCCATCAATGATACTGATTGGCCTCATGTTCTTGCATATGAACAAAGCAAGTTTTTTCGTGTATGCCTCTTATCGTGCTGCAGACAAACAGCTTGTGGCGGGCGGTGAAAAATATGCGTCAAACGTTGCTGTTTAGTTGGAGTTCCAGGCATCATGGCATGCTCATTTGGGTGCACATTTTCAAGATGTGCCCTAATGTTGCTAGTGGTTGAATGGTAAGCCAACTGTAGCTTACACAGCTTGCATAAAACTTTATCTCGAGACTCTGCATTTTTGCCGTCTACTGACCAAAATCCAAAGTATTTCCAAACCTGGGCTTTTTAGGTTGCTTGGAGTCCAAACCACTCTCTCCGCTGCTGAGTTGGGCTCTGAACTTTCTGCCATTACGTTTTACGACCTGTCCCTGACCCGTCATGCTGTGCGCCCGCTCGCAAAGCAGCTGCTGATGTGTTTTATTCCACATTCCAATTTTCAGAATCGAATCGCCGTTGTTTTTTAAATATTCAAATATATATTTGAATTTAGATCATTTGTTGACATTCCTAATCTACGTGTGGGAAAAGGCCATATTCAATAGACCCTCAGAATGCTTGCTGTATTAAAAAAAAAAGGTTAAATAAATCAGAAATTCCTTTATTAGTAGCCTAAACTGGGACATTTGTGATTTGAAATGTGTTAACAAATACACAAAGTTAGTAAAACTATCCTATTTCTTTGAAAACACATACCCTGACCTAGTTGTAAAAGGATGCACAACATTCTCCAGATGACTGCTGTTTTAAGAGGCTGTTTTCATTTCACTCTTAAGTTTCAGTTCATCACTTCCTGTGCCGCATCATCTAGATAAAAGAGCTGACGGAGAAAAAAGGCGCGGTTATATTTTCTTGTGTTTTCTGCATGAAGGATTGCAGACCTGCTTTTGCCTTAGTAAGTTGAAATTCATCATATTAGTACACATCTCCACTAAGAACAACCTTGTTTTGATTTCAGTAATTTCTGATTGCTAAAGAGCACGATTTCATTCTGAATAACCCAACTGTCAATCATTTAATCAGCTGCCTAATCAGTGAAAGCCATCAGTGCTTGTGTTGTTCACAAGCCTCTTTGGATTATTATCTTTTAGTCCAGTCACTCCTCTAGCCGGTCGACCAATAATCTCACCTACACTAAAGGTCTCTTGTCTTTTTTGAGATTATCCTCTTATTAAATCATGCTTCACTCTTTATATTTCTATCAACACACCACAGCTGTAATTTGTATCTTTTCACTGTTCGAGCTAGTGCAAGATGTCAGTTTATGAGTTTGGAGTTTCTGTGGGTGATTTAAATCACCTGAACGGCAAATAAATACATCAATAAACAGTCATTATAATAGTCATCTATAACACTTTTGGTTTAAGTCGAAAACAGTGCTTTTGTGGTGAAGACACTGAATTTAAGAGCGCAACTGTGGCAGCATTATGTGAAAAATAAAGCAAAGACCTGAAGATTGATAATATAAGTTCAAAACATTTTCAAGACCAGAACTTTTACCTCCTTTGATTATGTCAAATGATATCATGTATGGTAAAAGACAATGAAATACAGTCTCATTCTGACTGACTGAGATGAAATTCTGCTGTGATTGCAGTATGAGTAAAAGCTGCCACAAACAACATTTGGTACCTTTGAGGAGATGATTCGGTTGTCAGCAAAGCGTTGCGGTATGTAGTGGCCATGCTGGGGGAATCGGTTTGCTACATATACCGTCCTCGTGTCACTCTGATGAGGTGGGTCAAAGCCCTGAGGGAAGGGAGGATATAAGAGAGGAGAGGGAGAAGGGTGGGGGCAGAAATAGGGACAAATGTGAAAAATGGAGACAACAGTACATCTCTTTCATGTTTTCTATGCACAGCCGATATAAACAACTAGATATTCTATGAGAATTACTTTAGGTAGATATAGATAGATAGATAACTTTACTCATCCCCAAGGGGAAATTAGGTCATCATAGCAGCTGTTCAAGTACAAATACAATTAAAATGTAAGGGCTAATATAGATATAAAAAAGTACTATACACTTTATGCAAACGAAACAATAGAGCACTATATACAATAAAATGCTTAAGCAGTTACAAAAATAGGATAAAATACTTTGGTAAAAAAAAAAAGGTTGAGCAAAGAGGAACTTGAGGTGCAAGAGAAATAAGATGCTAAAGTGTAGAAGAAGTTTAGCAGTGTGTTAACTAGTACAGAGCTCTAGAGCTTAGTCTATTGATGACAAGTCAACTGACAGAAATGACTACAGCTGTTCTATATTCTCTACACCACATTAAAATACATCTGGCCTAACAATGAAGTTTCAGTTACTGTATAATTGGGCTTGTAAAGTGGTGTCTCTATGTGCTTGTATCTGCTGCAGCAGAGGTTAGGATACTGAAGTGGGAAACAGAAACAACAACAGACACTATATCAGTGTTACATCATGGAAGTACAGACAATTGCATATACCGGTACTTACAGTCCAAGAGGGAGAACATGCTAAAATCCTTTTGCTCTAATACCATATGTTTCCATTCAAACACAAATTTCTCTGTAGCCAGCCAGATAAGAAATGTAGCTGGGGAAAACCAGCAGGATACATTTTCTCATCACTTAAATATGTGTTTATGAATGCAAGACAACTTAAACACCTTTTTAGGTCCAGTACTAAATTCAAACCAGAAAAAAATAGAATTTCCACACACAAGTACTTAATATGGGCACAAAACGGTAAAATAACTCAGGACTACCTAAAGTCTAAATCACATTATCTTGTACAAATCAACACCTTGTCCATCACAGTTTAGCCACCAGCCTTGTCACACTCGTTTCCTGTAGACCTAACGACAGACATGACGTGACATTTAGGTATAGAAGAAGCGCCCTTGCAACTGTGCTTATTTTGCAGACATGCAGAATGAAGAGGAAACACGGCAAGATTTTATGCAAACACAATTCATGTCTTCTAATTTAAAGCAGAAATCAGGCGTGGTTACACCAGCATGAGTAAGCCACATTTATACATATCAAAATTACAGATTTAATGACTTCAGCACTGTTTAACATTAGAAACATTATTACTACTATACTATGATCAGCTATTGATGGTCTATTTTCATTCATTTGTCTAAAGACACACACACACACAAAAAGTTTCAAACAAGTTTCTTGCTTAGTTCCAGCATAACTTTCTGGCAGTTTTCTGTGTGTAACACTCTACCTGCCTGCTGCACAAGAAGGTTTAAGAAAGTGCTTACAATTATTTACAAATGTTATATGGCTTGGGTCAAATACACACACCCATACGCACACACAAAGGAATCTATCTGGGCCATGTCACTGACTTCACCACAGACTCACGTCTGATCTGGGACACACACATGTAAACTGTTACTGCCTTTTCGTTTCACTGTCTCATGTGCTCCATCTCTCCATCTGCTGCTGCTTTCTTAGGGTTTGTTATGTAACTGCAACACACCTAACACTGAGCTTAAAGGATGATGACATTATAGCTGATTTACAGATTGATATCACTTTCTCACCTGAGCGTATAAACTGTATTAATAAACATTTAATGTTTATTTTGAGTATTTATTTAAGAAGCAAGAGCTACAAAGTTCTGCTTTTTCCTCATGCTGATATTGTAGGCCTGATACAAGACTTAAGAGTGCCGTGAGCGTTCTGCACAAACAGTGTCCTCTCTGTCGTCACCCGGCATAAACTCTATGTTCCACTGTAAGGAATGAAAACAATATGTTCGGGATTTTTCATGTCTGCTGGCACTGATCTATTCTTTTCCACTATGCTCACAGCTTTAACAAAATGGTCCATGTGAGCTTTCTTTACCCTCACTTATTTCTAATGTCCAAATTTTTAAATTTCCAATATGTACAGTAGCATTTCTCCCAACTGGACACAGCTGCGGACTCAGGTGAAATCACTTGTGGTAATTTAACAGATTTATCAACTTGCCATGTCTATCATACTGTGATGATGCAAATGTGAGCTGAGCCACTATTTTAGTGGGAATGGTCATTTTTGCCATCTGACCATGGAAATGCAGCAAACAACAGGTAGTTCTCAGATCCATTTGAGTAAAAGAATAAGCCCTGAGTAAGACAGGTATCAGCTGAATCTAACAGAAACAGTTGAGTCATTGGCACTGATCAAGCTATTATATCCCTGACGATAGATAATGGTAATTTTGTACTTTACAACAGTAACCATCTTACTAAATACACCGTTGCATGATTACTGAGGAAAGGAGGAACTTTGTTCTCTTTCTCCACCAACATTTTCAGACAACCAGAGGAGTCAGAGATTCTTGCTCACCACCACATCAATCAACCATCAGTTAAGTTGCTTACTCATTAATATGCTTGCACACAGTAGCTTAAATCAGGTCAACTGCTGGCTGAGTACAAAGCTGCCTGGTGTAACTGTAACAAAGTCATGGCCTTGTGTAATTAAAGAAAGCACCTCACCAAAAATCTGACAGCACTGAAATGCAGATTTATTGTGGTAATTCTTAACCATGCTTAAGTATGTGAATAATGACACGTTGTACTGTAAAGATTAAACTGTTTCTGGTTCATCTTTTATGAACTAGCTAGTGATCTGTTAACTACCAATTAAATATATCAATATTGCAGAAGACTGTTTATCTGATTACATCCAGGGTCATTCAAAGCTTACAAAATTACAGAGCAAGACCAGAGATGGCTGATAGAGCAAAATCTTCCTACTGGCCAATGTCTGATGCAACTTAAATGTTTTTCAAAATCTACATAAAATAGCACTATTCTTCACATGATTTGGATTATAAATGTCAGTGCAGCACAACTGCAAGAGATCAATTATGTTCTGTAACAGGATGAGAGTGAGAAAAGATGGCCTGTTGTGATCATATACACAATTCACCACCGAGAAAAACACTAAGTGGTCAACTGACAACTTCCTGCTCCTCCGAACAACAGTAAAAAATTATTTCTAACCTAAATGGTAAATATTCAAAAGTACAGCCAAGTCACATGAGGTTCACCTTTGGACTAAGACTGAAATGTTCACTTTAACTTTTTATTCAATGGGATATAGCAGGGATATTTCAAATCAAATTAAGAGCATTTAATGTCCCAGTGTTATGGCCTATCCTGAATCAACCTAGAGTGTTAAAGCCAAAATACACCATTTAGTACAGCACCATACCAACTGTGGCTAGATGTGCGCCCCGCCTGCAACACCTCCTACTATTGTCCTATTATTTAGTCTCAACCCCTCTTAAAATCTTTCCAGAGAAAAGGCTATGGTACGTCAATACAGGCATTATTTATTTATTAGTTTGTCGCTTGCTTTAACTTATAGTTTCAACTATTTCCTACAAAGGTTAAGTAAATAAAATCCACTCTCAGGCTTCTGTTGGAGTTCCTTTGGCAGCTCAACCTCCATCCTTACCTTTTGCTGTTGCCGTATTTCTTTATTTAGAACAATGGATAAGAAGAAACTATTTAGTAAGGTGTTATGCTATGCTATGCTATGCTATGCTATGCTATGCTATAGGGTTACAGAAAAATTTTCTCCCACAATGTGTGCGGTCTTCCTGTTGTTGCTTTGCTATGTGACACCAGGATGTATGTACATACGCATCATATAGAAGACAATAATGGCCCACAATATTTTGGTTTTGTCAGCATATTAGTCTTATATAATGACAATGAGAATACAATTATGCTACATGTAGAGAGTGCCATGCTGTGTTCACTTTAAGATGTATAAAACATGCTATAGCACACGAGTGATGGATGGAGCTTATTGATGATTTCCAAGACACACATCCTATCATTTAACTGTATGACTTATTATGACTTTTTCATACTACCAGATTTTTCAGATTTATCCAACAACCTTGACATTTGGAGACCAACAGTAATGTTGATGAACCAAAGTCTTAGCTTGATGGTAAGAATGTTAGCTTCAGTGTTTTGGGACTGCCTATAGCTGGAAATAAAAGAAATGTCTGAAAACTGTATAGGGGTGATGTCATACTTGGCTGATGTATAGGCATGACTGGCACATATAAGGGGCACCATTCCATTTCTTGTGCATACTTTCCGCAGGTGAAATAATACAAATAATAATTATAATAATAATTTTTTATTTTTATTTTGACTCATGACTCTCGTGTCCCCATCAATTTGTAGGGCGACAGGTAATTACTCCCTGAATAAGGTCTACAGGTCCCACAGTGCCTTGGGGGAATCGTGGCTGAGAACAATAGCTCGGCGACAGACTAATGCATCACATCTAAGGCAAAACACTGTATCATTGACTATAACACATTTAATCAAATGGGATGAGCTAATTGGAGATGGAAAGGGAGAGAGGGGGTGTTGAATGAAGAGCAAGTGATGAAGAAGTAGTGCGACATAAAGAGGAAGACAGAACAACAGACTATCCATAGTCAGGGGCAGTAGGTACCGCTATTGACGATAAATGGTACTGATGACAACAGCAATACTAACATGAGTACAGGCTACCAAGCATAACAAAGTGTGGCAAGAAATGAAAAGCCAGAAGCAGTGCTACATATGATAAGAAAATTAACTTTATCAAGGATTTCATGGGCTACATAATTATCTTAGCTTTTCTGCTTGGTTACAGTGGATTATTAG
The DNA here is from genome assembly GCF_904848185.1 of Acanthopagrus latus. NCBI lineage: Eukaryota > Metazoa > Chordata > Actinopteri > Spariformes > Sparidae > Acanthopagrus > Acanthopagrus latus. The sequence continues at coordinate 25,538,346 of NC_051049.1, forward strand.
GGTTGTGGCAGCAATAACTGAGAATGATCCTGAATGAGACAACAAACGGGTTCGACATCCTGTTAGCTTAACAGGCTAAAATGTATGATGGTATGTAATATACAATTAACATTGATTTACATGACCATCTCTATTACCCACTTCTTACATCACACAGCTAAAGTTTTATTTTCATTTAAGCTTTCAGAGACTGAAACCTGATTGAGACGCAGATGAATTCATAATAATAATTAATCATCTCTTTTTGTTTGTCTTATAAAACTGTTTTTGCTTGATAATGCAGTGGTTAGCAATGACTATTTTGAATACTCTTAACCCTAGCGCAATCATCCAAAATCCTGCATCAGCCATACTAGGCCTTGCAGCAGAAAAGCGTTACACAAGTGAAATAAGCCCAAGCAATATCAGAGTACACAAACAATATACCTGTATAATACATAACTTTAGTTACGTGAATTTGGTAGTGTCTAGCACTGAAAAGGCTGCGGAATTCTGAACATGTGAGTTAATTTTTATCCCATGTAAGTATGGACTGAGTGCTGCTTGGGAGGTAGATAATCAATGTAGAAACTTGCTATGCTTTGGGAAATGCCGAGCAATTATGTCTACACTGCAAATTGTGATTCTTCATTGGAAATGCTGGAGTGAACAAAAATCTCCATGTCATACTGGAAGAACAAGATGTCTAGGGCTGTTCCCAGTTGCAACTGTTGCTTGCACTGTAATTATGGTAGCTCTCTTCTGATGTAAATGCAGCATTACTAGTATGTCAGCACTGCTGATGGAAGAGGAGTGGCATTAAAAACCTGCCACACTTTCAGTGAACACTCTCTCACCCTCACCCTCACCCTTCCTGCTTCTTAATGTGGACCAGTATCACTAGAAAGAAACTGATAAGCCATATGTGACGGGAAAAACATCGCTGCATGACTTTTCAGCTGATATCAAGGTCAGACAAATGCCCCACACTAACTTTTTCATTAGCACAGTTGTATTAAGATGCATTTTAATTACACTTTTAATTAACTGGGCAGGTCAATTATACAGGGTGGGTCAAAATAACCGGCTATCTCAAATTAGGAGGAGGGCGGCTACCGCTTTTATCAAGTGTAACTCTCTATGGTACTCCCAACAATAGCGAAGGCCAAAATTAACCCCCGACAGCATGTAGGAAACTTTTAAGAACAGAATGACAAACTTACAGCTGCAGGAGAGTCTCTCTAACCTAACCTCAAGCACAGGGTGTACTCAGTGACAGAAGACATGGGAACTCAGAAACACCTTAACATTGATTAAACTCACTGCCTTGTGGTGCCATCAACTGTTTGACCAATGTGTGACTAATATGATAATATGCTCTCATTCATTCATTCATTCGTTCCCATGGGTATGCCCCTATCACAAGCTCGCACTCTTCCTCCACTGGTCACACAACTCTGATTTAGACTGGAGCTACTTCCTATAAAAACTTTAAACCCTACTTTGACAAACATAAATACTAGCATATAACCATTATGTCAATGCAGCACGACCAAAAACAAATCATTCATTCCTCCAGCATAAAACACACCTCAGTCTATCGTCTAGGCCCCAGTGACTCCCTCTCTGTACTGGCAACATCAGTTAAAACCAAGGTAGTTATTACCATATTCACCCCCCCAATATTACCCCAAATCGAACAGGATTGATTAGCCTGACATGGACCATTATTGTCCTTTAAATGTTCTGGCCATTGTACGCCTTTAACTGTCAATGCGTCAACACACAGCCGTGTTTGTAGGCAAACAACAGGTGATTACAGCAAACACAGAATGATTTCCACCGTTGACCATATGCGATCATTAAAACACCGTCGACTTTAAATCCTAGTAGCCAGTACATACAGATATGCACTGAGAACTCACTTAGAGACATTTAGCCGATCTAAAGGTATTACGAAAGTTAAAAATGACAGATAATAAATAAGTTATTAAGCTTCAGAATTGACATTAATATCTAAAGAGCTGTTAAAGTTAGTTTGTCGGTGCTCTTGACACGATTAAGAATAGTCAGTAAGAATAAAACAACTCCTGAGGACTTCACGTTGGACGACGAGAAGTTAGCAACGCTGACGTTAACGCTCAAGTTTCTTAGCCAGCTAGGTAGCGTTAACTTAGTTAACTGTTAACTCTCAGTGAGCATTTTTACAATGGCAAACGTTTTAGAAAACTTCTATCAAGTAACAACTACACCTAAAACTTAACCCTGGTGTGTTTAGGTCTCGACTCAAATAGCTTTGTCAGACCTGTGTCAGCTAATTAACGGCAGCTAACTGGGAAGGTAGCTAACCCAACCTACACCTGACTGTCATCACAGCGAGACAGTCAACAATGTTTTGGACACATCGGCAACAGCTAGCTAGTTGGGTTAGCTTGCTAAATGCCACCGAAATAAAGTTCATAAAGATTTCCGTTTGACAAACCCCGTGTTAAGTAACTGCTTTTGTAAGATATTGCGTCCTAGCGCTATGAAAAAAGGTAAGAGAGCAGTTTTACCAGCTGCTGTCGTATCCACCGTAGCATCCTTGCGAAAATACGTTCGAAGTAGCCAGCAGAGTCGCTAGCCCAGCGCTAGCAACTAGCTACTCCAACAAAACCGTCCCGAACCATAAATAATTCCCCCCGAAGGCAGCTCTTCTCAGTCGCATTACGCGACACATTCATGCAGTGTAACTATGCAAAACAATAAATCCGGTCTTTCCCATTCCGTGTTGATGTTGGACAAATGATCCCCGGTAAAAGTGACAGACGACTGACCACGGAGTCCCAGCAAGCTGCACTACATCTCTGCTCTGCCACGATCAGTCTTACCCTGCCAGTACACTGCTCTGAGCAGACAGTGGCAGCTCTCTAGCGGCCTCTCAACGCCCCCTGCCTGTCTGCAGTCACCAAAAAAAAAAAAGGATAGATAGATAGATAGATAGATAGATAGATAGATAGATAGATAGATAGATAGATAGATAGATAGATAGATAGATAGATAGATAGATATTTATTGCACGAGTATTTTATTGCACACAAAAACTGCAAACATTTATTTATGTTTTCACTGGGAACAAATTGAACCTCACAGCAGGCTATCTTTGGGCAGCCCTGATTTAAATGCATGAATGCAACAAGTCCATGATGTTTATACAATACAGATGTGGATAGTAATAAACAAGGCTGTATTACAAACTTGATAAATGCTCCATGATAAGGGCTCCATGATGAAACTAATAATGGCTGAAATCCTCTCAGCTGCTTTAGTTTAGTTTATGCTGGCTCAAACCGTCATGGCCGACTGGGGCCCTCAAATGGTGGTATTATTAGCCTGTGTGCTTGTTTTACTCTGACAAGTAAAAAAAAGTCTGAAGGACAGTGTATTTTGAGGGTGGCGAAATCTCATTTTTGGATCAGCTGATTTTTATACCATTTCCTCTGATACTCCTAATGGAGACCCAGAGAATCATTTTTGCCCCGGGTCTCCCAGCCAGTTAATCCGCCCATGTCTATAGTAAGAACATTTGCAGAATGTCAGTGACCAGCAAAACCTACAATAAGTAACCATTTGAACATTGTGTGTAGCTGTGGAGCAGAAATGAGGGCACATGTTGCTGTCTCACTTCTTTTTTATTTATGTTTGTCTTCTTCATAATGTGCTGAAGGGCCCTGGACGTACACCACATGAAGATGTACTGTATATATTGCAGTGGTGCTATGAAACTGCAGAGTCTTCTCAGCCACTTATACTGTATACACCAAATAGTTAGAATGCAGGGCTCTGAGTCATATCTAGATTGCTTACTGGGCACTTTTAGTGAATACTCTCTGCCAACAGAGTGGTGGAGACTTAAAGAGGATTTGCTTACTCCAAGAGTGTTTTAGATATCTTAAGCCAAAGAGAATTTGTTTGTCATCTCCTGGAATGACTCCTGACTGAATATGAGCTGAAAAACTCTCCCTTACACAGTCATTCATAGCCCCGCTTGTCTCTTTCTCCACAGTCTGTCAGTGACGCCATCCAGTCACTCTGTGGCTCCGTAATGTCTCTTGTAAGGCATCTCACATAAAGTGAGGTCATCCTCGTATTAGTGGCGCTGTCCCGGTGATTAATTCATTCCTGTTCCCTCCCTCCTCTGAGACTTGGCTGCAGCACAGCCAATAGGTCAATAATGTACAGACAATAAACGACAGCTACCACACAGGGAGGATGAGACATGCTCGGACGGTTGAAAATGTAAGTGCGCGGAAAATCTGTCTGTGCTGTGTTCTCTCTGAATTGAGTCAATATGCTCTCCGCGATTGAAAACACTGAAGAGATGTTCCCGTCAGTGGCAGGAGGATGCAGTGTAATCAGTGAAATCAATGTATTCCAGCAGCGATGTCTGGAGCAGAATGGCTGCAGCTGCCCAGCACTCAAGGGGTTTTATTCTCCCTCTTTCTGGCCTCCTGACTGAAATCGAGAAACATACAGCATTTGCATGTTTTTGCATCATTCTCAGCACCCTCACGTTTCCTCCGTAAGGTGCTCATGTGACTCAGCTCACCGCCACACAAACCTCGTCCCCATACTGGCCCCTCCATCGTGAAAGCCGTTTTAAAAGCCAGGAAAAAAAAAACAAAAAACAGAGAAGCGAAGTCAAACGCCACCAACACGCATTTATCTCCAGGATTAAAAGAGCTTAAGGCCACTCTGTGAGTCAGCAGGGTAAGGCACTGAGTGTGCCACAGTGTTTGCAACATCTCCGGGTTCAAGCCTCACTCATCTGTCACACACAATAGCCAGAGTCACATGCCTTTTTTGTGTTATTTCCACAGTATGTCGAGCAAAAGCAGAAATATCCCTCACTCATTTGAAAAAGACAGCATTACTCCGCAAATCCTGCAGGTAATCCGCTATCTGTCTCTGTTTGTGTGCCAGTCCCGAGCCCAGTGGTCCTACCCATGTGACCGTCAGGGTAATCTCTAGGTTACCCTGATTTACATAACGCCACTTCAGCAGCAACATCTGGGAGCTCCCACCTCACAGCTGGCTTGGATACATTGCGGCGCTCTTGCGAGAATGTGAAGGGTTGGCAGGGGCATGCACGTTGTTGGTGTTAAGATAGAAAAACCCTCTCATCTATAAATGTCAGCTGTTTCAGGGCCTGAGAAAATCCTTCCCTAATGACGCTGCAAAATCAGAGGTAATCTCCAAAAAGGTTACAAGGCGGCTAAAAGTAGTGATGTTTTGTTTGAACCAGACCGGGCTTCTCATATACAGGGGGGGAAAAACAAAACACACCAACTTAATCCCTCTGTTTGGAGTTTAATACGAAACACTCTGTTGAGATGAGAAACAAATTCTCTTGCGGCCTACTTCTGTTTGTATTCTACAGAATATCTCCCTGTTGTTTATGTCTGGAAGTCATGCATCGCACATTATCTTCGCTGAAGTAATTCAATATACATAAGGCCTCAGAAAGCATGAGTCTGATCATGTACTGGGGTCACGCACGGCTTAAGGCACATCTTTATTCCTCAGACAGTCTGCTGGCCTGTGATCCACAATGCCCTTCATGTCTGTCATGGAAATGGATGGTAAGGGACCAGATAAAGTCTGGCTGCCTTCCCAGCTCTGCATTGAATCCAACCTCTGTTATACTTCTACCTTTTAAGTGCTTGTCATATTAAATGCTGTAGGCTAGCAGGCTCAAATTGTTCGGCATACTGCACAGATAAGGGTAGGAATCCTGCATGTGTGGCCTTTGGGCTTCAAGTAGTACATTTAAAACATCTGATAGTCAAGTTATTATACACTGCTTCTGCTTTTAGAAGTATTTCCATGCAACATAAATCCTGTGCACAGTCATGCATTGATAATATACTTGTGTGAAAGTAGGTAAGTAGTAATTATTAAAGAAATTAAAATGGAAAAATATTAATGAAGGATACACAGCCCCTGTAATTGTCATATTTCAACATTATATAATTTGTTTGTTATTACTTTTAAAATAACATGCAAGTAGCATGATCCAGTGTGAAAGATTTACAGGCATCTTGTGGTGAAGTTTAATTGCTTGTGGTGATTCAGGCTTCAGGCTTTAGAGGAAAAGTAATTAGGGCAAAAATTTCAACCACAGCTCCATGTCTGCAGAGCTGCCACACATACCACAAATGTGCTTCACTGTTTGATACTGCACAAGCAGTATAATGGATAACATCTTGGACAACACACCGCCCTGTGTGTGTGTGTGTGTGTGTGTGTGTGTGTGTGTGTGTGTGTGTGTGTGTGTGTGTGTGTGTGTGTGTGTGTGTGTCTGCATATGAGGATGGACAGCACTGCATCATGTAAAATATCACAGGAAACAAAAACAAATAAATGAGACCCTACAGGATGCAAAAAAGGCAAAACGAGAGCAGTTTGTCTTGGTTGGAATTTGAAGCATAAATAATCTTGAACTGAGGAACTCAAGGAAAGTATGAATACCTCTGATTTGAAGTCATGTACTTGAGTAAATCTATACATATAAGGGTATTACCAAAATTGCAAATTATATCTACGCTTAATTACCACACTACATAAGTTAATGTATTTAGGGCTAATTGGACTTGCTTTTTTAATCAATTAAACAGTTTAGCATGAATTTAAAAACTGCTAAACTGTATGGTGTATGGTATAATCCTTGCATCCTTACCATGTATTATTCAAACCTGCATAAACTGTATAGATTTAGGTAACAGAGGGGGAAAACTAAAGCCATGTGCTTCTCTTCTCTTCTCTTCTCTTCTCTTCTCTTCTCTTCTCTTCTCTTCTCTTCTCTTCTCTTCTCTTCTCTTCTCTTCTCTTCTCTCCTCTCTTCTCCTGGTCAGTGTGTATGGCTCAGTATTGGACTGAGTTAATCCATCAGGCCTGTTTAACCATGCTGTGGCTGATCCTCTTGGTAAATACACCAGCGCTAAGTGGCTTTCAATCATTACCACCAAGTATCACTAATAGTACTAATAGGCTTAGGACAAGTTCTCCCTCTCTCTGCCAAGGCCCCCTATTTCTATGTAACGGTTGCTTGCTCAGGCTCAGGCTCAGGCTTCCTCTTTGTATGTGTGTATATTAGTGTCTGTCTTGTTGCATTAGCATGAATATCTGTCTTTCTGTGAGGACCGGGACTCCGGGGAGGCTGGCTCAAATGGCCGTCCTGGCTCTTAGGGGAATAGGAAATGAATGGATTGGCTTTTAAACTGGATGGATGAATCAATACCAATCGACCATTAGTCTGGAAGTAATGAATAGCTAAAACACAGCTTTCAAATCATGTAAAAGAACTGGTTTAGTGTGGCATTCTAGATGTTTCAACAATGGACTTGAAGAAAGGCACCATTGGGTATTAAGAAACAGGTAATTATTGACATTGTGTTCATAACAATAGCTGTGAATTCACTGGTCTAACCTTTGCATAAATTACCAAAGTAAGAGCTGGGTTGTGGATGTGATATGTGGTGTGGGTCTCCCTCTTAAGGACAAACTGAGGTGTTACAACTTCAATTTAATAGTAATGGAATTGGTATAACATAGCACAGTAATGTGCAATAAGACATGAAAAGCATAGCATTACATTTGGAAATTAATTTGTGTGTGTGTGTGTGTGTGTGTGTGTGTGTGTGTGTGTGTGTGTGTGTGTGTGTGTGTGTGTGTGTGTGTGTCTATGCTTGTGCGTGCATGAGATTCCGCCTTCTGATGGGCTGCATACGACTCCTGAAGGCATTTGGTCACAACTGAGTGAGTCACTGCAGCTCTACTATTTTGTGTGCATGAGAGCTGTTCACCTTCTCAGCGTGTGTGTGTGTGTGTGTGTGTGTGTGTGTGTGTGTGTGTGTGTGTGTGTGTGTGTGTGTGTGTGTTTGTGTGTGTGGCCAGGTGGGTGGTATTGAGTTTCCAAAAGAGCAACTAATTCTTCACCTAACACCCTGACCTCCTTAGTCCATGACCCAGAGAGTCAGGAGGTGTGTGTGTGTTTGTGTGTGTGTGTGTGTGTGCACGCACGTGCATGTGCATCAAATACATCACTGCTGAATGAACTTGTATCTTCATAAATAATCCACATACAGTGCAGAGGCTTTTTCCGTTCACTGAGAAGAGTCAGGAGCAGAGCCAGGAGGGAGGCAGTGCAGAGTTTTTCTCTCCAACCAAACTGCAGCAAGAAAACACACGATGTCTCTTCAGAGGTTTATCTGTTCAACCATGAGAATGTATAGGGGGCAAATAAAGAGCGGAGAGGGACAAACCTCGTTCATGATAACAAGGCCTCTGAAATTCTAGGGTGAAACTGGAGAATCGTCATACCTGGGATGTTACATTTCTTAGAGCCACCAGTATTGAGCGTTTTCTTCCTGATAAAATTGGTGTAATTTTACTGCGGCTTTTCTCACCCCTCTCTTATCCCTTCACAGCTCATTCCTCAGCAATGCAACGTGTTGTTGTGCTGCTGAAAGAGACTGAATCTCAGTGATGACTCATGGTTTTTCGGTGACATGTTCTCCAGATATTTTGCTACCATGTTGCAGCTGCGGCACTGCAGCCACTCACAGAGCAACTAAACAGCTCTGTACCTCAAATCACGAGGTTGCTCCTTGAGTAAGATGTGAGAAGTGTGTGTGTGTGTGTGGCTGTGAGTGTGTGGGAAGGGGCTGTCTATGCCCTTCTGCCTTTCCGATCCGCTTCATTTCTACCAGGACAAGCAGCTGCTTGAAAATGCAAACCCTTCACCACTCCATCATTCTGACACACACAAACACATATTTCCTGACATGTTTGGTTCAAAAGGGCACAGATGAAGTCCTGACTATTATCTCACAGATAGTGGAGTTGTAAAGACAGAATCTTCATCCACAGTCCTCATGTACTAATATGTTTACATGAGGCACAATTGCATCCTAATCACCAGAATAAATATTGGCAGTTTACGTTTCTGCAAACTACAGACATATTGAAACTTTACATATCTTAATGTTTAGTTGATGCAGCCACATTGCAGTTAATGTGGAAAGGTTTAGGCTTAAAAACTACTTGTTATGGGTTAAGAAAATATCCTATTTTCGCTTACCTGGCTCTGCTGACATAAACATGGCTGGAAATTCTCCTGACGCCCTGTCAGAAACATCTAATTTTTCCACTTAGGCAGCTGGATAATGTCATGATGTCTCATTAAAAATATCAAGTGGTTTTCAGATGTAAAAAAGCCACCTCCAACAGCAGTGTCTATCTTGGCAGCCTTCTTGACCAGCTGCAGTCCCCTCCACCACCATCCCCTCCACATCCTGACATGAAAGTCAGGCACCATGAGTGTCATGTAAATGTGATATTACTTGTATTCTACAAACGTCAAACCGGTAGATAAGAAACCTACAAATCTGAATATATCTGTGGATTGCAGAAATGTAAACATAGGCTAAAATTAATTCTGGTTGATCAAAATAAAAGACAAAAAACTCACTTAAAACATAAGTGAATAAACATCATTTCCTTGAAAAAGTCGTATAACTAAACTCCCCTTTATTACATGATTATTATATTAAGTGTCGCCAATTTCCGGCCTTGAGATGAATATTCTGATTTGCTAGGGCTTCAGAGAAACAATAAATCTGATTTAAAGTCATATTTCCATGAGGACGGCTGTGCAGCTGCTTCTGTGAGAATGACATGTGCTCCAGCAGTTGAGAAAACCTTACACCACCCTTTGGGATTTTGCTCATTAAACTCTCAGTTGATCATCAGTGTGCCAGGAAAACCAAAGTCAGGCTTCTCTCTGGATAAACATGGACTCAGACTCAGAGCATACAAACAGTCTGATGAGAGTCACTGAACAGCTTAACCTGCGTACATACAGGTGTCTGTAAGTGATAGTAACAAAGCCTCCAGAGTTGACCACACGCTCATTCTCTCCCTGATGACTAGTGTGTGTGTGTGTTTTGTATGAAGTTACTGTGGTAACCTTTAAGCTCACAACATGCGTCTGCCTGTGTGAATGCATGTGAGCGTGTGTTTGACGTTGCCATGGTGACGATGGCCCCTGCTGACCTTGGCCTTTCCGGGCCCCTATCCTCCCTCTCGCACTCTGTCTTTTGGCTCCCCGGCTTGCAGCTGACTTGAGCAGCTGGTTTGGACTGATGTGTCTATATGGGTTCAGACATGCTCGGTGGCATCTGGTTTGTTTGTGCAGACAGCTAGCTCAGCACTAAGTTGTTTCTACTTAGCCGGGGAGAAGCACTCAGACCCTTCGCTAAAGGTAAATAATAAAGATAAAATACTAGATTATAGGACTTGTTATTATAAGAGTTGCATTCATAATTTTACGTAAATTTGATTTCAGAGGTGTTTTGACTAAAATGTTAAAGTACACATTGTACAGAATAATCAGTTTTTTTTTATTGCATTTATTATATTATTGGGTTTTTAATGAGGTAAGAATTTTAGTTTAACATCTGGTCAAGGGGGTGCAGCATGTAAGAATTGACTGCCTGTCCACTAACTACTGCTAACTGTATTCTGTTCTTTGACTTTAGATCCTGATAGCAAGCTAGCTCAGTTAGCAGTGAAGGTAACCAGAATAGCACTGCTTAGCACGGGAGCCTCAGACTGAGGTTTTCAGGCGCAGGGCTAGCTGGTTAGCATGCCACTTCAATAGATATCTCTGCAACATGATACATAGACATATTTGACCTAAAGTCAGAACTGTTTTGTCTTCATGTTCCGATGATAGCATTATCATTCTTACATATTGCACCTTTAATTTAATCCGGATCAATACATATATATTTAAATAGTTATCACATGTTTTTGGAAATTCTTCTGAAGTGACTATAGCTGCCATTTCAAAAATAGTGGAGTTAAAATATATATTTTACATATATTTTCATCTGATATGTGGTAGAGTAGAAATGTACAGTCACACTAAATGGTAATACTCAAGTCAAGCATGTATGCACATCAAAATTGCATCAAATGTGTGCTTGAGTTACTTTATTTAATACATTTGCACCACTGTACATCAGTGATACTAATGCAAACTACTGAAGTGCATACGAAGAGGACTCCAAAGAATATATACTGCATGGGCAAAAATCCTTTCTCCTCAGAAACCCAATGATCTTTCAGCTTTTCCCTGAATGTGGAGCACTCTCGACAAACTCTTCCACTGTTTGCAAAAGTACAGGAACAGTTTGGTCCCTGTTACAACAGCCGACTGAAGGTAAAACGTGTGTGTCTATGTGTCTATGTGTGTGTCTATGTGTGTGTCTGTGCTGCAATGGCCAGCCAGGTCACATGCGTGCGTGTGCAACTGTGCGTGTGTGTGAATGTTATCAGGAAAGCCTCTGGTTGAACTCTCGATGGATTGCGCAGATCCAAACTAAGACAGCGGCTGAGTGTACAAGTGCAAGTGTGTGTGTACAGGACTTAGTTACCATCAGAGCCATCAATCGTACCTGTCAAGCGAGACTGGCAGCATTCGGTACCCCCATCATCATCATCAAGTGTGGCCTTCGTGATTGAATAATGATAAAGATAACAACTCACATGTGGTTCCTGTATTGGAGATACATGGACTGTCTACCTTACAGGTTTGCAGCCGCCACGCCCGAGGCATAGAACCTGTCAGTCCGTCAGCGGTTATAAGCCTTCTAATAGTTTGCCCTGTTTAAATGACAGACCTTTCATCTGTCTGTCGGCCCTCTCCAGCTACATGACTTTAATGGCCCTGACATCATGTAAGCCGCAGCAGCTGGCTGTTTGAGTGCGCGGCTGTGTGTGTGTGTGTGTGTGTGTGTGTGTGTGTGTGTGTGTGCGTAGATGAACAGGGAGTTGTCGGTACCTGCATGATGGTGTGGCTCTAATCCATGTTTGTTCTGCTCCAGCACCAGGAGAGAATGTGCCCCCCCTACACACACACGGCACACCTGCAGCCACACACAAACACACACACACAAACACACATACACACACACACACACGCATGCACACACCGCCTTCGAAAGGATTGTTCCTTTGCGTAAAAGAAAGTAGTTAATACATCCTGTTTGTGCAGCAGTGATTGTGATCTTCAGAGGACTTCAGTGAATGACGGTCAGTACCAAATGTACCGAGTTTTGAAAAATAGTCTGAGTGACATCTGACTAAGTTAACAGGAGGAGAGTCACAAATGACCGTACTTGTCCTGGATTTGTGTATTTGAAGTCTAATATTATAATTTTATGAATATGTGAATTACAATTTACTAATGCAATATCATTTGACAACTTATTTTTTGCCCAAACTGTAACTGAATGATGCCCCTCTGTTTCTCATCACTGGATTGATTGGTATTGCCACTTGGTTGTGTCTCTTTTCAGCTTATTATATATATTATGTGGTGTTCCGCAGGGTTCAGTGTTAGCTCCACTTCTTTTCTGTCTCTATACTGTAAGCTCCCATGAGAAGGAATCATCCAAACTCAAAACATCTTTTTCATTGCTACACCAAAGATACCAAGATCTGTCTGTCCCCGAATCCCCGAAATTAGGCAGAGCGTTAATCACCTTTACATCAAACCACATGCTAGGAGGCTGGGTGTGATACAGAGGTGGGAAGTAACGTGGTAAAGTGCAAATACTTCCCAACATCACAAGAATGATTTTAATGATTGATTCTTTAATTCTAAAAAATGGACCAAGTGGTTTAAAGGCATAATATGCAACAAAGACAATGCAAAAGATTCAATGTACATACTTATATAAACATAATCAATTTCAATACTCACAAAAAGGAGACCCACTAGAAGTGTGTCACTGTATCTGCAGAGACCCTGCAGCTATCTGCCTGGATTTTCTCATTTTTTCACCTTGTTGCTGCTCAGGACGCTTTACCAACATGTAGAATGGCTATTTGACATCCTGGGAATGAGACTCAACAATCTATCTTTGTGATGCATTTATGAACAGCTGGGACAAATCCTACTGACTTTACCTTTAAGTATGATAGTCTTAATTGTATGTAATGATGTGAGCAACTCTGGCTCAGGGGTAGAGCCAGCCTCTTGTTATCAGAAAGTTGCTGGTTTGACTCCCCTGGTCTCTGACCGAACCTCAAACTGCTCCTGATGTGCTGGTCGGCCCCTTGCATGGCAGAAATGTTACTGTGAGTCGCTTTTGATAAAAGCATCTGCTAAATGCCCTAACTGTGAGCGTCTGGTAGAAATGTGATTCAGATGGGAACTTTTACACTTTGAATACAGTTCAGAGCCTGCACTTCCTCACATCGACTTGAGTAATGAATGTGTGTACTTGTGCAATCCCTGGCACTACATCTGATGAAGATCTAACTTTTAACAGGCAGGTAGATTGCGATCTCAGGTCTGGCTTCTTCCAACTACAACTTCACTCTCCAAAATTAAGCATTTCTTTCCACTGATCTTTAAAGAGTAATGTATGCACTGATATCATCCCGGCTGAACAATTGTAACTCCCTCTATCCAGGTATTTCTCAGGCCACTGTTTGCAACCACAGTAGTGACCTTTTTGAAATGCAGTACTGCATTGGATACATGCAAAGCATATAAATCGCTTTTTAAGCTTGTTTAAACTTGTTAAACATGAAAAAATGACACTCAAATTACTTTCATCAGTTCATTCAGATGAATTGAGTGAATCTTGCTAGTTTGAGTCTGACTCTGTCTGGGAAATGAGACGTACATACCAGTCAGTCAGTGAGCTAATCTAAGAGAGAGGCAGGCGAGTGGGGGAGAGACCACCAACATAGTTACCGAGTCTATCCAAAACTGTGTGCGCAAGAGAGGGAGAGACGTTATCGCCCCGCAGCTTTGATATGAGACCGAGTTTGAGCTGAAGTGGAAAGATTTGCACAGTTCGTTTCACAACTTCTCTTATCTGCGCTGGATGAAGTAATGCCTGATACTACCATCACTACTGCTACTGTGTGTAGCACAAGCTTGCACAGAATGGGAGAGTATCAGAGTGTGCATCCGTAAAATCTATGCAGGAGCACATAATGTAATACTGTTACTACCATTCGTGCAATACACTGTGTAATATATACTGTTATTTAATGGTAAAAAAATAATTTAACACACATAAAACAAGATCTTGGAGTGTAATCCTGAACTTTAGGCATGTGCAGATTTAGACACACGCTCAGGGTGAAAGGCTAACGTTTTTTTAATGGCTAACATGGCTCAGAAAGAGACACTTCGAGCCAGGTGTTGGGTTGAGATTTGTTTGATGTCTGGACAGATCAGTAACTTGACCATATTTGGAGGGCAAAGTCAAACTGAATGACACTTCCAGGTCAAATTCTATTATGGAGTTTGTATGTAGGTATGTATGTTTTGTGCCAGCTCAGTAGTTTGGGCAAGTTTGCAAGAGCCTTTGATAAATTGCCTAATTATAACACTGCTAAGTGGAGAAATCGTAATGACTGGCTGCTCTATTTAACGCAGTGTACTGTAGATAAAACTGTTGTGTGTGGGGTGCTCTTGGAAAACATAAAGAATAGTACTTCAGAAACCAGAGGCAATCCAGGGACTCCAAATGTATGAAAATGTATCAAGCAAGGGAGGAAATATAATTTGGAGAAGTGATTGTGGAAACATGGTGGGTTTTTGAATAATTTAACCTTAACAAAATTTCATTCAAAGTTTGATACCGCTCATATTTGGACTACTAGTCGGAGCTTGATGTCCCACCAAATTAAAACCGGCTGCAACACACATACCAGCTAATATGTAGAGATTAGTTGTTGCTTAACATTTCCAACCAGCAACCAGTTTTACCGGCTACACAGCCAACTGAACCAACTGACAAAACTAATGGTGGCTTGCTAATGTTGTTTTGAGTGATGTGGAGTTAACGGTCAACATGTGTGACGACAGACTGGGTGCAGTTTGGAAAAAACAACAAAAAAAATTCTTAAATTAAAAAAAACAACATGTAAAAAAAAGCATAAGATTGAACACCCAAGTTAGTTAGTGGTCGAGTGGGCTATTTGGATGCTATATTGAGGTTAGTGTGTAACGCTAGGTGACTTTTCCAGCACAGGATTCACACAATAAGGCTAAGGTTACTCCAAATCATTGCAATCAGTGCAACACAGTTAAAAGGGACTTTTTTCACATTCAGTACCAAATTATTAAGATGCTGCAATTCAGATCTTTTCATTGGACAGGGAGGGAGGAGGAAAGAATGGCGTAGTCAGCCGCCTGCTTTTTCCTCTGCTACATAAGGAGTCAGGTGTGTGTCTGGAAGCAGCCACACCAGCATGTTTACCTGAAGCCTCTATCAGGTGCAGACCAAACATTTGCCCTACCTGCTTCTCTCTTTTTAATCTCTTTCTCCCTCTGTCCGTCTCTCTACCCCCATATCTTTTCTTGTGAAGAGGCAGCATGCCGCTAACACCCACTGCTATTAAAGACAAAGCAGGAGAGTGAGGGAGACGGGGGTTTAGAGAAGTGTGTGTGCGTGTGTGTGTGTGTGAGGCCTACTTCAGAGGCCTGAGTCTTTCAGTGGTGTCACTTCTGTGTAAGTACAGGATTATTATTAGTTTGCAGTGAGTATTTGTGATGTGTGTCTGGAAAGATGTTAAATTGTGATAAATGAATGACCACACGCATATTTAGCTTGATTGAGTTATTTTTAATGAGGGTCTCATTTAAGGATGTCATTTTTGTTTTTTGTTGTATTTTGTCATGGATTATTGCTTATGTTTCACGAAAAAAAAAAATTGTAGTTTCACTAGAAATAGACTTTTCATAATAGCACCAGTTTTAAGTCATCTTCAAGTCTTTGAAATGAGACCAAACAATTAGAATATTTTATCAAATTAAACATGAAAACCTAATTTACATTTACAATCTATGTGAAATATCAAATTGATTTTAATTTGTAATGTTGCCAGTAATTGATGATGAATTTATGAAGTAATATAAATAGTGATTGTGATGTTTCAACTGAGAAATATAGACATTAGTCCATGCTTAAGTTTTCTCATCATGTTTTTCTTTGTTCGCCATCTTATGACGTGTCCGTACTCTAACTAAAACATCAGTACACACACACAAAAAATTACACTTTATCTTCCATAGACTGTCAATTATATTAGGATCTCCTTACCCCAGCGTGATGTCATTTCTTGTTTTCCCTCCTATTTCATTAGCTGTTACACCACAATCCAACTGTTACGACTATATTTGAAGTTGAACAGGTGGTAGATTTGATTGCTGCAGTTCATTCTGGCTCCATTACAATTTCATTAAAAAATGATAATAATAACAAAATGAATAAAATAAAATAAATTACTCTTGCAATTGCCCACAATATCATGTGACTGGTCTCGGCCATCAGTGACCTCACTTCAGTATAGTTCTACGAGTTGTTGATGTTTAACATAAAAAAAGCACCTAATATTGACTCTTTGCCTAAGGTGACAAGAACCAACTCCCGGCAAAGCAACCGTATGCATACCATACATTTTTTCCCAACAGCAAATGCAGTTTATTTTGAATTGTAAATCAAACCTTTAACTTTCTAGGCAGATACATTTTCCCATTGCACCATCTCGGGTCTCTACAATTTCTCTTCAGGCCACTAGATGGTGATGTACCCTCAGCAATAAGCACTGAGCAGGAGAGCCTCAATACAAGAACTGCAGTGGTATTTAACTCCCTGCTCAGTTCATCATGCTTTCCCACCCCATCGACTGTTACAGGTAGGACATAAATGATGATATTTTGACGGAAGGCGTTTTAGATTCTATGAAGCTGAACATGAATGCACATGATTTAAACTCTGACTTTATGAGAAATGACGTGTACAAGATAATACAGAGAATCCGCTTTTGGCATGGATACTGAAGTACTTCAAAAGTCCTACTTACCTTGTCTGTCTCCGCATACTAGAATTCAAGTGTGTATGTGTGTCAGTGTGTGTGTGTGTGTGTGTGTGTGTGTTTCCCCTGTGGTCGCATCACTTCTCAATTTGCCAATTGTAACTGTACACCTGTAGGTAACTGCTCTCTTTACATTGGCCGGACATATAAACAGGCACGCAGATACACTGGAAATTCTCCCTCCATGTTTACCTGCAGAAGCAGCTGCTGTCTCTTTGTGCTGACGTTAATCCCAAACCAAAATGGAAACATAGACACACACGCACACACACACACACACACACACATTCAGAGTGCAGCACCTGAATCTGAGACCTTCCTGCCTCGCCTTTTTCAGATTGAGTAAATATTTGCCTGTAAATGCTTCAAAGATGTTAGCAACATTTTTGTTTCATCTATTGTTACTTAAAAACCACTCGTACAGGAGAACCGGTTGACTCCAGTGTCTAACAGGGACAAAAAGAGCGGGAGCTGGTAAAACGCTGCTCTTTGTCGCTTTAGACATGTTGATGAATGTACAGGTTCCACTCCCTCGCATGTGCGCCTGTGTGCATCTTTTTGGTCGGCTTAGCATTTAAAGGTATTCACAGATTTTTGGAGGTGGGTGGATGTGGTTAACGGACACCAAAATTGTCCACAGATACATCACCGACTGTGCTTTTTATCTGTTGAGTCACTTTTACCAGGACCAGAGGTAGACAGTGTTTACAGAACTCCAACGTACCGTACAGTTCATTAGCAGAAACAGTAATCATGCATTTGTCTCCTGCTGAATTAGGCACCACAGCTGAGCTACTGATAGCACTTAGAAATCTTCTACATATCTGGGTCACATCCTGTTACTGAGCTTTTGACAAAACAAAAATCCCCTTGCTTCACCTTGTGAAGATGACATGGCTGAAGGCAAACAGTTACCTGTTCCACACCAATTTGACACACCAAAGGCCCAGTTTGTAAGAAAGTAGAATCAACCATTTCTGACATAAAGAAATATAGCTCTTGACAAATTGGACCTTTTATTTGCACTTATGTTAAATATTCCATCTTTATTTTGTCTCAGTTTGGTGTTTGGTATCCACCACCTCCTAATGGAGGATTCTGGCTCGTTAGCTAATAAATGCACCACTTTGTTCACCAGCTATCTCTAACTTTGCCCAAATCCTAATACAGCGTCTACCACTTAGCCCTACCCCTCCATTTTGCACATAAATGCCTGGATGTCCTGAGTCTTGGTGGGAGCAGTAGAGCAAAGGGTTCAGGCTACATGGTCCTCCAAATGAAGGATTCTCAAAGCAGCAAAGTTGCTTCACTTTCTGCTCTTCCTGTAATAACAGAGCAGGCTGGCAGGGGAGGAGAATGGGATACCAGTTAGCCTTTAAGGCACCACCACTGACCAGGTATATGAAGCAGTGTTCTTTTTTATTTCATGACTTGACTGATAGTGTAACATTGTGAATAAATTACAAGCATCATCAGATACATGGCAAATGACACTGGGACAATACCAGGACTGCCACAGTAACGCAAGAAAAATCACCACAGGATCTTGAAGACTTGTTCAGTTTCATAGGGGAAGATTTTAATAACAAACCCTTTTGAGGGGCAAGGGGGCACTTGAGGGATTGGGGTAAAAACTGCACTGAGATTGAGTGTTTATCTGCTATTTGGTGCTATACAGGTAGGAGCCGGTTTATCAGACCTTCTTTTTTTTTCTTTTGCTGTCTGCTCAGAGGGGAGAGAAGGCTGATGTGGTAAGACTGAACAGTGCAGTTGTGAGTCTTGAACACTGTTGGGGGTAACTTAGAAAGTTATCTTTTTGAGTACTTGGATTACTTTTTTGTTGTAACAAGTAACGTCACTTGTTAGCTCTGCAGTACCAGTAATGTGTTTTAATTAGTTTTTCATGAAAGTAATCCAATACTGGAAAAAACTCTTCTTCCTTTTCTTTTTTCACCACAAAAATAAAATAAAATCCCTGAGGCATGCTCAGCTGCTCAGCAGGAGGCTGCGTGCCACCCACAGTTGTGTCAGTGTGCATGCATAGCTAGCTAAGTCAATGTAGCGAGGTGGCAGAGAGGACAGCATTATCTTTGTGGAAATATTCCAGTTGTTTTTAATTATAGGGCGAAAAGGGACAAGGACAACACCACGGTGAAATGCAAGTTGTGCTTGGAGGTTAAGTTTTAGTCAAGTCAATGCATTCAAAGGTACATGTTCAGTTTGCTACACACTGCCTGGACAATATAACAGATATACGCAACGAATTGCAACGGGGTTTTTACCATAATATTGGCAGCTCCAAAGTACTCTAACACTTTACTTTTTTGGTAGATAATGCAGTAACATAACAAGTTACTTTTTAATGGCAGTCATCTTGTTACTGAAGTTTTAAGTTTTACAAGTTACTTTACCTGACACTGGTCTTGAACCAAAACAATACGCCAAAAGAGGCTAAAAAAATTCTTTGCAGCTGAAGGGAACTGCAGAGTTGGCTGATAGACGTCACTGCAATGGATCAGTTTCACATTGCAAGCAGTCATTTGATCCACTGACAATAAACAAAACTTTGATTAGAGCAGATTTAATGTCTTATAGACAGTTTTAGATCGCTGAGGTTAAATCCCTTTTTTCCTGCAGCAAGAGCATGACGCACACACACAAACTAGACTATTTCCTCTAAAGTGCTGTTCCCGTATCAGTCCACTGAATGGTTTACTTCCTCCAAACTTAATTTCACTCTCCAAAATGCTAATAGCATGGACAGGGAGTTGGAGCCTGTGACAGCCAACAGGAGGAGAAATTAGAAGTAGTGATTAAAGATGATGGTTGTTAAGGAGAGAGAAATGTCTCCCTCCCATCCTCTCTGCCTGTCTCTCCTTCTCTCTGCCTGTCTTACTCCCTCTAGCTCTGGCTCCGCTATCAATGGGAGCTTTCACTTTGCTTTGCATGATAAATATGATGGTTGTGTGTGTGTGCGCGTGTGCGTCTGACCGAGTCCAACAGTCCACTCCAATGCATGAGTGGCTTGGAGAGTTGCCAGCATGTAAAACCTAGCAACAAGATTTGACTTGGCCCGCTGAGAGAGAGAGAGAGAGAGAGAGAGAGAGAGAGAGAGAGAGAGAGAGAGAGAGAGAGAGAGAGAGAGAGAGAGAGAGAGAGAGAGAGAGAGAGAGAGAGAGAGAGAGAGCTGGCATGTGCACAGTATGGGCATATGGATCTTTGTTTGTCCGTTTTGGACCATTTAGTCATTCTGTCACTCCAACTGGACTACTTAGCGAATTGGTGCTACTTCTGGTTCTGAATTACACACACACACACACACACACACACACACACACACACACACACACACACACACACACACACACACACACACACACACACACACACAAACACACACGAGCCAAGACTTGACTCTGCTGCTTTACAGTCTGTTACTGTTCACATGGCCTGAATGAAATGAAGAACCTTTTCCAATCAATCCTTTTAACCAACATGTGTGATCCCTGGCTCTCACCAGTGTGGGCCTGGCCACGCCAAGTCAAGACAGTTTACAGCCTCTGGGGCTTTTCCTGACCATCAACACTGGATTTGGCAGGCGGCTCCAGCACTGATCTCCATCCACTCCTGAATCTAATATAACAGATGTAGAGTTAATTTTAAGACGGGTCTGTCTCCAGTGTCATTGTGTTCTTTCCTTGATTGGGAGTCACACAATTTTAAGATGTACTTTGCCAGTCTTCAGCCAAAACCCGTAGCTATACAAAAAAAAATAAAAAAATAAAAAAGCATTTTGGGTTGGGCTAGTGAACACCAAGATAAATAACCATAGTTCTGTCGTCTTTGCAAACAGCTTGGTGCGACTCATATTTATCAGTTATGAAGTTTGAAGTTGAAGTTGAAGGAAAGATGAAGGGAGCAAAGGAGGAAGTCAGGTGATGAAGATCCAGTGTAAGTGCTGTGAAGTCTGAGGATGGAGGAGGTCGATGACTCAAACAAACACGTGGCTTACACCTAGGAGTGTGCGGTGACATAACTTGCATCCTAAAATAACTTTTACTTAACTAATATACATGTTGCATCCCAAACAAATATGTTTTGGTGCAGAAACCAAACGAACACAACGTTTCACGGTGATAAACCTGTCATGGCAAAAGGTCAGGTACGCCATACGTCAACGGTCATACATGTAATTTTAGGAGCGGTTGGCGACTGAACTTTAACTTGCAAGTATAAATGTGTAAGTAATATCATGACAAAATGGTTGTCAGATGATTTAAAGCATTTGAAACCTTCATCCTTTAACACCTCGCTGTATCACTGGGGACAACTGTCAATTTGACATTCGAAAGAAAAGATGTCCCATTGAATGCAAGCTTAAAAAACATGACAAAAATTCTGACTTGATCGCTTCAGCAAACAGTTTCCTAGTAAGTTGTTGTCCTCAGTCAGTGCTCGATTCAGAAATTATAGTCCCAGTTTAGTAATATGGACAGTCGCTGGCTGTGCTTTAGGGCGTGGCTAGATAGAGAAGTCTCTACCACAGCGTGTCCTCTGGTTCTCATTTGGATCCAATCGGGAGCAATGCATATCCTCCCCTGCCTCTTCCAGATATGGTCACTTCCAGCTCGAAATAACCAAGATGTCAACAGCCATAATGCCGAGCTTGAGGCTTCAAAATGCTGGTCCAGAACCCGGTGAAGTCACCATGAGTTTGCACTTCACTACAACAAAACGAGCGCACCTCCATTGCTCAAAAGGAAGGATGTGTCAAAAAGTGCTAACTCTCTGATCCGTTTCTTTTACAGACTGATCAGGATCATAAAGAACTGTGTGCAGCCAGAGTTTGTGCCTCTGAGTTAGCACCCTTCCTTGTCAAACTGGAGAGTCCCACACACCCTCCCTCACATCCAAAAACCTTCCTGTCTTCAAGTCTCCAGAAGCCTTGTGTAGTGCTCTGCCATGTTATCAGCATTCATGTTTCCCCTGCAGCAGAGTCGCTCACAGCAGAGTCGCTCACAGCAGAGCGGTTGGTGTGTTTATGTCACCAGAAACAAACCGTTCGAGCATATAACCCTCTCGAAAACAACCTGCCTGTCCTGACATCCCCTCGACTGGACTGGACTGAACCAGACTTGGTATAAGTTGAGAGAACTTCTTGGTGTGTCATTTAGACAACATTGCAGCATGTCAAACAATCCCCCGGGGTTCCTAGACCAGCTTCAAACCTCTGCAAGAATTAAACCATTTTTAAATTAGCCCCGTTCAGAAAGACTCTAAATCTGTCATGCTCTAACGTGGTGTCACATTCCCTCAGATTACCATCATTACAGTAATTAATGCTTTAATTTCTGGGTATGTTTTGAAATGAAACCCAAAGTGCTGTGATTTTAATGTAATATGGGACTAATGTGGTGTGGAACATTTAGTAATCTGGCTCCCACATGCCTCGGATCTGCCGAATGGGTTTTATCTGCTGTAATACGGTTCAAACACTGAGCTACAGGCAGTGAGGAGGAAAATAGAGTGCAGAAATAGACTTTGTGTACAAGTATTTGAACACTTTTAAGGAGCATGTTTCTTGAGTTCTGTTTTTCTGGAGGTGTGCAGTGGATACTTGGAAAGATGAAATTGCATCACACAGTAAATCGTGATGATTATGAGATGTGTAGCTTTTACAACAGATGGAAAGTATCTCATTTATCCCAGTGCTTCAGCTGGCTTCTCTTCTGTCCAGTTCGGATGTCTGTAACTAATTTAACACCACAGAAGGAAAATGGAGGCGAAATAATGGAATAAAAGAATATGTAGATTTCGTAACCTGTGATTTCTCTTTTTCAGAAATGAACCGACCAGCCTTTGAGTGAATCAAATGAATAAGCTTTTTACTTATCACCAACAGATGAATGGCTAACTAGGTTACAGTTTCACATAAATGACTAAATGGGCTCCACATCCCGCGAGCGCCACCTGACCTTTCTGTGTCCTCGTACAAAGCGTCTAATGTATCCAGTTCACTGAAACACTGTTAGTTGTAATGAATATTGTCAGTTGTGAGGCTACTATTGAAATATATGAATAATCCAGAACAGAGGAGTAACCCTCTGTCTCATTCCCTGATGTAAATGTAATCTTTTGTCTGAGGTGGTTTGTATCTTGTTGTGAGGCTTTGTTGGGCTCTGATCTGTTCCTCTTCCTGTTGTTCTGTACGTTAACCACTTAGCACTTCTCCTGTTAGCTCCAGGCCTGTCTTCATTCTCCTCTGATCGATTTATGACAGCCCTATATCCCAGATCTGATTACACACTTTGGAAATAATGGCTTAATTTACTCCTGAGAATGCAAGATCACCACCCTCTGGTCAACACAGGATAGACATGAAGGTTCTCCTGGGTCACTGATGTCTTTCCTTACCTTTGATCATAGTAGAGTAACAGGAAAGGTTCCTACTGACTTTCTGTATACTTGCACACTTCATTTTGACTTGAACATACTAATTGTAAGTGCTATATCGTAGGCTGTTTCTTGAAGACGTTTCACCTCTCATCCAAGACGCTTCTCCAGCTCTAACTAACTGGAGGGGAGTTGCCCTGCTTTTATACTCTGCGTGGGAGTGCCCTCACAGAGTCATTAAGGACATGTGTGAGCTCTGAGTTTCGGAGTTGTTAGGGCCAGTTGTGGGTCAACAACTACTTACTAATACAAAATGTTCATGATGAATGCACTAGCAAAATCTTCCCAGGTAACTGTTTTTGGCTGTTTTGCAAACAGCAACTTAAATATTTGAAGAGGGGATTGAGAGTCTTTACATATATTTTTTGTTTTATTTCTGTATCACTCTCTAAGTAAAGGAATTAATTATTTCTTCTCAAATGATATAACTTCAAATCAATAGATGAAAGCTACAAAATGACAAATTTACAGTTGATGTGATTACTTAAATCCCTCTTTATATATGTTTAATTAAAAAACTAATAAATAGTTTGTTCAAATTATAATAATTTCCAGACAATACTGACATTTCTGTAGTTAAAATCAACATTGATAAAGAAAAGAAATACTTTAATTCATACACGTCTTTAATTGGGCGCACTGTATGTGACTGCAATCATAAAAAACAGCAGATTAACTTCAATGTGGTAGAAACTAATGTAACATCTGTCTTGAATTGAATGTACTGTATATTATCAAATCAATTGTTATTTGTATAGGCAACAATCACAATCACATTGCCTCAAAAGGCTTTTCAATCTGTTCAGTGACCGACATCCTTTAACCTCGTACATTTGTTGTATATCATCTATCAGCGTTGTCTATTTGTTCTATACCCCCCCCCCCAAACATTTTGCATTACCCAGTTATTATTTTCACTGATTTCACTATTTGTGAGTACTCTGTTGCAAAGTCAAGTACATTTTATCTACATAACTGAAAATCATAAATCATGTTACCTCAGTGGGCTTTACAATCTAAAAAAGAGTAAAAGAGCAACAAGTTGACCACTGGAAGTCAATGTTGTTTCATTTTCCATTTCACTGACATGTTGTAAATTACTAATCCTTGTTTTAAAGGATGCCATTGCCAGTTCTGGATGTGATATGGAGACAAATACACCCAACACATGTGTGATGGGTGATCATTAACATCAACATTTTAAGTGTGCAGCCAAAGATGTTTACAGTTTCATCTCTGAGCTGATTCTCATATTATTTCTCTGCTTCAATGAGTTCCATTAGATGATTCAGAACATGACAAGCTTTTTGTTGTTTTCATCACAGTTTTTTTTCTGTTTTTATTGTTTTGGGTTGAGTGAGTGGGGGGCTGCCTCTGCTAACACTGAAGGAATGTGCTGCTGTATACACTGGGAGGTGTGTGTCTGTGCGTGTGTGCGTGTGTGTGTGTGTGTGTGTATGTGCACTGATTTTAAACCGTCCCCCACCTTAGTGCCCTCGGATGACACAGCTCACTGATGCATCCCACTCATTATCATCTCACACACACACACACACACACACACGCACGCACGCACACACACACACACACACACACACACACACACACACACACACACACACACACACACACACACACACACAAACTAATGGCTTCTGTCTGTTAATCTGTTCGTCATGAGAAATGCTCAGGAAAGAGTCTCCGTGTGCAGCGATGTAACCTCCTCAACCCCACTGACCAGCTGCTGGGTCACTCACTACAAGCTCATGCCATACTAACAGATTTGAATGCACACTTTAGTTCACCATCAAAAAAACGTATATATTGATGTAACTGTCCACCCACATTATATGAGGAGATCAAACATGTCAGGCTGAGTTACAGGGAAAATAAGGCACAAAATACATGGTACATTTTTCAGTACATCATTGAGGAGCTTACTGGAACAAGATGACCCAAAAAATGTCAAGGTACCCCCTTTTCAATGCAAGAGTGTGAAAGAAAATATTGCTGTTTATTTATTTTTTTATTTGAAAATGATTCTAATTGCTTAATGCCTGCACAAACTAAAGCAGTTGCTCTCAACAAAACAAAATAGAGTAGAAATAAATACAACACAGATAGGCTTTTCTGGACATATTGAAAAAGTATACAGCTTTTTATACCTACATTCCTTCAAAATAAACTTTTCTGGCAACTAAGATGACTTAAAAATGTCTGAACATCCTGACCATACCAATGTCAAAACGCCTTTTAAATCATAACTTTCTGTACTTGTTTTAGGTCATTAGTTATACAGTTAGCTGCTCTTGTCAGCCAATCAGAATCCAAGTCGCCATGTTAAAGAATGAGACTGTGTTAATGCATTTTGTGATATAATAAAAAGGTGATGTC
The DNA here is from genome assembly GCF_904848185.1 of Acanthopagrus latus. Taxonomy (NCBI): domain Eukaryota; kingdom Metazoa; phylum Chordata; class Actinopteri; order Spariformes; family Sparidae; genus Acanthopagrus; species Acanthopagrus latus. Next base: position 25,564,122 of record NC_051049.1, read on the forward strand.
AGTCAATGTTTTTGATTTAAAGTGTGATCAATCTTGTCCCCCCTTATTGTTACCATGACAAAAGGTCAGTCATTATTATAAAAAGTAGACAATTTATGTTCTTGTAAAATATTGATAGTTGAACAGTATTTTTCATATCATGTTGACATTAAATGCATATGAGCTGACTATCATGTGGGGATGTGAAAGACATGGCGACACAGCTGGACGCGAGGCCCGCCAAACCAGAGGCCACTATTCGAGACAGTGTTTCAGCATTTGTGAGCATGAAACCATTGGATATTTTTAGCAAGACCTTAGGACATTTCCAGCCATGCCTGCATTTTAAGCCAAAATATGATCCATTCCTGTGTTTTTTTTTCTTCATCCAAACCTAACCAGACCATTAGCAGTCATCTAATGACGTGACAGAAATGTAAATTTGAAAAAAATCAGCGTGGTCAGACTGTGGCGTAGATATGCATAACACTGGATGCCTGCCTGCTGTTAGGATATAGTGTTAAATGTGTTTATGATTGTAACCAAGTAGACGAAGATATGTTAACCTCCCTAACCTGCTTACATCAACTGAAACCATGATGGCTCCCTAAACATAACCAGGTCATTTTCATGCTGAATATTAACAGATCCTCAACCATAATGTTATCACGCCATGAAAATAGATTTTTTTCCTCACTGATTTTCAGTACGGCTTTGGAGGGCAAAGACAAATGATGTCATCCTGCCAATAGTTTCAAGCCTGTTTTTGTGTCATTCTAGAGGGGCATGAACACACACTGTATTTTTTAAATTTTCATTTGGAGGATTGGTTGATTATAACGTTGAGGTGAGAGTAAAAGTTTGGTTAAAAAAAGTTACAGAAATTGTTCTTTGTGATCATAATGATCATTGTGATAATTGTTAAAGAACTCACTTTCCGTCTTTTAAAAACTGCTTCTTTTTTTTCTGTTCTGTCTCGTTCTCACACATGCCCGCATGCATAAAAACACACTTGCACACAAGTACGCGCACACTCGCATACACACTCATACAGACCTGATTAATGGTACCTAATTAGCAATGGTAATGACCAGGTGTCTGAGAACCAGCCAGCTTCTTCCAGCGTGAGGGGCCGAGGGGGGGGAAGGAGTGTGTATTTGAGTGTGTGTATGTGTGTGTGTGTGTGAGTGAGTGTTTGTGTTAAATGTAGTGTGGTGTTCATGGGGGCTCCCAGTTCCCAGAAAATCTATTCCCACTGACAGTCACTCCCTCTCTCCCTGTCTCACTCTCCCTCTGTCCAGAAACTAGACACACACACATGTGTGCGTGCACACACATACACACACACGCACACACACGAAAACAGAGGCCAAGATCAATTAAGGTTTTGGGCAACTAGGATGGGAACTGTGTTGGATGGTGCTGATGGTGGTTGTGGGGGGTGACTAGAAGCTGTTGCTTGTGGTGTATTTGTTTGTGTGTGTGTGTGCGTGTGTGTGTGTGTGTGTATTGTAGGGTAGCAGGAGAGGAGCATAATCATGGAAGGAAGTTTTGACGGGGGAAAAACTTTTCTTTTCCAGGTTATTCTTTTGTTATTCTTTTGGCAGGCAGGAAAAATGGTAGAGAGAGGGGTATGACATGCAACAATGGATGCCTGAGCCGGCAACTGATCACGTGATAATGATGCAGGCGCTGCTATCTGGCTACCAAGGAAAGAAAAGCCAGCGAAACTCCTACATTCTCACACCCACTCACCTGGCAAGTGGATGCACATAGCTGGCCTGAATTTGTGAAAAGGTGGCCTGAAAATGTTCCCTTTTTTGGTGTGTAAATGATTTGTACTCGTGTAGATCATCTCAGCTGGTAGCAGTGACACAGCGGCAATGTCCGCAATGGCTGCAACATAATCCTTTGGGGCATCAAAGTTCCCTCCACTTAAAGTTCTTGTTCTTGCCACTAACAGGTTGAGGTTGCTGAAAATGGTTCCGATAGAAACAGCCCTTTCACTCGACTAATAAAATCTTACTTGTAACCAGCAACACAAGTCTCAATCCACGAGAAGACTCATGCTGAAGTCTTGCAGCTGTGCAGTGTTGTAACTATAATTTTAATTTTGGCAGAGAAAATGAGAAATCAACTGTATCAGCTCATCACACCAGAGAGTGACACTTCTCCTTGAATGTGATTTGCATTTTTGGTTATACAAAGCTTCTTATCATTTAACAAAACTTTAGACACTTAGTAAAACAACCTCAGCCTGTCAGCGGCAAAAACAAGCACTTTTAGCACACAAATTTTTAACGGATGGAGTTACCCCAAAGGATTACATTGCAGCAGTGTCACATCTGCTGGCCAAGGCGATCTACTGGACCGATTGCAAGTTTTTGTTAGAATAATTTACACACCAAAACATGGATTCACAGATTCCACAGCCATCGTTTTGTGCTCACAAACGCTTAGCTGAAGCTTATCATATGAGGCTTCAGCAGCCAAACAGATCTGATTTTATAACAAAAGAAGCCTGTGCACCAGGCACTAGTCCACAAATGTAGATTTAGATACAAATGTGAAATTTCTAATAATGAAGCATGCATGACAATATCCCTCTGTCCTACCATTGCAACGGTTGAAATTGAATATACAGTTGAATTTTTTTTTTTTTCTTGGTTGCAAAACACAAACCTCCATCAGCACACACAAATTTGCAGACAGACCTACACACACACCTACACGCACACACATACAGACCTCCTGCTGTGTAGGATTTGGTGATAACCAGTGTTAGGTAGGCAGGTGAGAGGGTCATATGGCAGCAGTGGGAAAAGCTGTTATCAACCTACCCTGTTCCCACACACACACACACACACACACACACACACACACACACACACACACACAGACACACACACAGGTTTATCACCCTCTGCCGTTCCCACACACTCACCTTACATCATTACCTGGCTGCAAGAGCCAATCAGCCAATCACACCCCGAGGCCGCGGTCAGGTGACTTGATCAGGAAACTTTAGCAGGGGGATGAGGTTACACACACCCCTGCTCTGATAACAGCTCTGTGTCTATCCCTCTCGCCCTCTCTCTCTCTCTTTCCTATTCCCTGCTCTGCAATTTACAGATTCAGTTTCACCTTTGCTTTCATGCTAAGCTGTTGGATCCCAAAGCCTGATGAATCTGTGTGTGCGTGTGTCTGTGTGCATGTGTGTGTGTTTGCCGTTCTCAGGTTAAACACTTTGACATGTCGGAACAGCCATCAGAACCTTGTCCCTTGTTTATCAGAATATCACAAATAAAGAGACAGACAAGCCTCACTTAGTTTCCTGCATATCAATAACTCTTCTGAAAATATGTACAAATTAGCTAGAAGGCACATTTAGTACAATATAGATTTGTGGTACAGTACATTTGAATGTGTTAATTTATCTCCATGCCATTTCATACCCTGGTTTGTTGGGAACACATAAACCAGCAAAACACAGTATGGCTCATCTAAAAGCACAAGACTAACTAGATCTACAGATGGAAATGTAAAAGAATAAATAAACATAATGGCATAACCTGTAAATAAAGTTTAAAGGTAATATTCATTTCCCCAAATGTGAAGTACAAATACAAAGCTCACAGTCAACAGTTGTCAGGAGCCAGTTAGCACTAGAGGGAGACAGAGAATGAGATTAAGAGCAGACAAGACTGGAACCTTGTGACATAAACAGTATGCTGATGTAGATCTTAATCTGCCATTATACCAGAGGTATTATATGGACATCTCGGCAGAGTAGGAAAAGAAATTGTCAACATATCATAACATCAGAATTATGTCTCATCACATCAAATAACATAATATAATGTAGTGCAGCATGACATAAAAAACAGAACATAGCATACCATCAGAATCATCCAACATCTAATGACATAATATTACATTACATGACAGAGCATAAAAACAACATAACACAAATCAACACAACAAAACAACACAACATAAAAAACAAAAAACACAACATAACATTAAAAAATATAAATTAACAAACAAAATGACATAACATAAAACAGCATAACATAATGGCACATAACATGTCAGCAAAACATAGCATAACATCAGAGTCAGAATCAGATTGCAAAGTTTACAATGTTCCATTTCTGTTGAAACCAAGGTCATATGTGGTGGAAAGGAATGGCAGTGCTATTGCTCTTCCCTCATTGCAAGTGCTTAACATGCATATAGAAAATTACACTTAAAAGAAGACACTCAACAAACATTATATTCAAGAAATATTATATTTGAATTTAAAATGAAATAAAAGTTCAGATAGTCAGGAATTTTCTTCCACAGGTGGGGAGCCTAGAAACTAAAAGCTGCTTCACCTTGCTTGGTTTTGACCCTTGAGTCCGGATGCTTTGTAACAGACACATCAAAGATGCATTTCGGGAGTGAAATGAAATAAATGAAACTTGAATGAAAAAGATTTTTTTTTCACTCCTCTAAGAGTTAAAAGTAAAATGCAGAGCTACTTGTATGTGTTGTATTTAACAGCATGTAACAGTCTGTTTAAGCTATTCTATTATTTTGTCTCCCTGTTTGTTTGTTGTATTGTGGTGTCATGACATAGAGTAGCATGCACAACCCCCATTAACAATAAAAAGGTCCTGCAACCTTTATAAAACATACCCCATGCTGCACTGTGCCGTATGAATACATTTACATGACAAATAACTGCAGTGTGTTAAAGTGTTAGAATCAGTCTTTAATCCTACCACTACTTTTACTTAGATGGTGATTCATTGCAAAGGTTTGTTTAAAAGTCAACTAAAGCAAGACATTTACTTACACTTAAGTGTTATTCAAAGTCTCTGTCACCATCTCAAGGTCAGTAACTTAATATTGATCCATAATCATGTTCCCCTGTCTGAGTCAGGTTCTTGGAGGTGCAGGCTGGGGTGCTGAGAGATTTGTCACAGAGGTGAAGGTTATGGTTCAGTGCTATGATCTGCTGACAGTGAGTGACAAGATCCCTCTCCTGTCTCCTTATGTGTAACAGGACCCCCGTACCTGAGCCTAGCCCTGACCCTGTGACCTCTGACCCCTCCTGCCAGGTCATTCTCATGCCACCCTGACCTGCCATGAAACCAGAGAGCACCATGGGAGATGGGAAGCATGCCAACATCAAACAGTAGAAACCCATGTATTATTGTTCAGGTTTTCCAATTCATAAAAGAAACTGTGAGATTTTGTCAGAGGCCCCAACAGGAACCAAACTGAACCTTTGCGGGAAACATGTGAGATATTCCTGAGCTTTAAAGTACAATGAAAAAACTGATTGTATGAAGAGGTTTTGAAGCACCAAAACGTCAATGTCATTTACAATGCATAGTAACATTTATTATAGTAAATGAAGCCCAAGGACACTTTGTTTTCGACCTGATGAATGGTTCATTGTCTTGCCAAAAATGGAAGCCAAGCATTCATCCAGCTTTTGTTTTATACACATTTCTCCTGCTCAGGTTCATGAAGGAGAGTGTTCAAACATGCATGAGGTGAAATAACGGATGCCATGAATTTCCATTAATTTATTAATTTTGGGAGTCAAAACTAAAAGTTGACTCTGTACTTAACTCTGTACTTTATGTGCTTTGTAGGGTTTTAGGTGTTAACAGAAACGACAGATGATTAAAATGATACAATAAATGGAAAATGCCTTTTTATTCAAGAAGAAATATGTCAAGTGTGATGTCATACACCTGTCTTGAAGTAAAAAAGAAAAAAAGAAAAAAAAAAAAGTCCTGCACAGGGAACGGATCCATTTATAGGAAACACTACTCAGCTGACATGATAAAATGTTGGTAGCTGAACAACAAATGTGTTGACATTTAGTGTTGTTACAGGTGGGAAGGCTGCCAAGCCAGTGACCACTGTTCAAGACTGTGTTTGTGTGAAACAACTGAACAGTTTTAAGGAGACCTTGGGACAATTTCGAGCCACTTTAGTGGTGACAAAAACATAATACAAGCAGTCACATCTCTCACCGTGTTTATGGTGACCAAAAGTATCAAGCCAGTATGTAAGCCAAATACATGATCTTTCCCTAACCCTGTGGGTGGTTTTTTGTGCCTTAAACTAACTAGAGCAGAAGCAGAAGTTGTTGTCATGATACAATTGAAAAGTTAACCTAAAGAAATGAAAAGTTTCAGCATATCTGTGGTTTGCAGAAACTGGATTGGGTGACCACCTTCACACCCAAGAACATTTTAGAGTCTTAAGTTCACATTAGCTGTATGTTGATTCATTGACGGAGAAAACTAGCAAACCTGCAGGAAAACCCGCCTTCACACATGGACAACATGCAAACTCCACTCAGAAAGGACGGGGCAGAGACTCACACTGAGAAACCTCCTGCTGTGAGGTTACAGAGCTGACCACTGACGCTTTGTAGAACCCACAACCACTATATGACAATATTACACAATTGACCAATCCAGGAGAGAGGCCAGGGAGGCCAGGGAGTAAAGTTACAATAATGTTAATTTAATGCAACCTCAAGTTCAGCCAGCTTCACATCTGTATGCTGATGATGACGGTTTGGACAAGTTAAGGACAAACAAATGCAGAATGCTAATTATTTTCCTTTTGCTTTAAAGTCAATCCTCTTGACTAAATTGACTAAACAAGACGTCCATGTTAGCTTCCATCCACGTGATAGAGAAACACGCCAGACAACCAAGGTCACCTACCCCCGGTGTTTGTCAAAGCAGCTGGATGGCACTGAATGTACGTTGTCACCTTGATGATCACCAAAGCTGCAGAGCGAGATTGAAGATCTGCATCTTGAAATCAGTGGGGGCTCAAGGCTAGCTATTAGAGCTGTCAAATCTGTCCTTGTATGAGTGTGTGTGTGTGTGTGTGTGTTTGAGAAAGAGAGAGAAGCAGTCCGTCAAGGCTTCTGTCTTCCACTCAGGTTCGTGGTAGAAAATGTCCCTGCAGTTTAATTAGAGATGACTGAGCAGCAAAAAGTGCGGTATGTTTTTTTTTTTTCTTTTGTCATTTGTGAGCAATAAGTACTGACTTCATGGTTGTGTGGAGGCTTATCTCAGACATTACCCTTCAAGCTAAATGCCTACCCAAAACTAATGGTTAATCTAGGGACCAGATATATCCACAATGAGAGTGTTTAATCAGGCTGATGCTACAATGTGGTGGATACAAGTAAATGCACCTGTCCAGGGTTAGTTTGTCTTGGGATTTGGTCCCATCAGGGTCCTAAAATGGGACAGGAACAAGACTAGACTATCACTGATATCACTGAGCTCTTATCAAAACATTTTTTTTATTTCACCTCTCCTCCCTTGCAGAGAAAAGGAGCAGGAAGAGCAGGATCTTTCTTTGTTCACCCTTGTGTCCTTCCACTGGTCAGCCCTGTTCCAATTTCACTCCCCTGAGGTTGGGAGGAGAATCTCCTCCCCACTCCTCTCCTCTCCACAATCAGAATCACAGTCGGCTTTATTGGCCAAGTATGTGTACACAAACAAGGAATTTGGCTTTGGTTAATCTTGCTCTCAATGTACAGGGACAAGTTTTTTAAAGATTAAATCTAAAAAAAATATAAAAGAAAATCGTTTATTTTTTAACCTTACTGATTCAGACAATGTCACCCTCCAGGTGAGGGTTGTGTAAGAGAAAGTGTAGCCGTCCTTGGAGCTCTGTGGATGTTGTCAATACATTTTCATAGAAAAAATGTTGGTTAAGCATCACTGAGTATTAATTTTGTTCTGCACCATGACCACCAACCTTAACCTTCAACCCTCGAACCTTAATGGTTTCGGTAAAAAATCACAACATAGACGTCTCACAAATGTGCATTTGCATTAGATGTGTATGTTTTCCATATATAGAGATGACTGCATTCATCTCAATATTATTGATAAGTGGCAGAATGCTCAAAAAAAAAATGCCAACAACCTTTTGGGGTATTATTAGATATGTGAGTTAAATTATTACATATCTGTTTATTAGCATATCATTAAAACTGTTCTCTAGCCAATAGTGTTGAACATAGCAATGTGCGTGACAGCATGTTTTTATCCACCTGTCCTCATCAGAAAAATGACCATACAGGTCGACTGTGAATGCAGCTTATTAAGACCCATATTTACATTTCTCTTAAACCCTAACCCTATAATAGTATATACATGGAATATTTTTCTTTTTTTTCTTTTTTTCCATAAAACAATTTAAATTATTTGTGTTATTTATGTATACAGGAAGTAAAGGATACAGAAAATGTCTTTCAGGTTCAGCAACATTTATGAGTGAAGTACAGAATGACTGAAAGTGTTAAGTTTTGCAGAAACACTAAAAGATTTACAAAACTATAGTACTCAACAGCGACTGCCCACTTTGGAAAGCTTTGGAATTGACTACTGACTGTAGTCAGTGTTATGGAATGATGACAAAATGACAAAATTAGAGGGTTTAATTAAAGTGAAATGAAAGTGAAGCAGAGTCACTGTCCCAAAGTAATGCTTTTACTTTGATTGTGTGTCTGGGATGGTAGAGTAGCTTTAGTTGTCACAAGAACTTCCCTTTGGGCAATGTGTTTTTTTTTACATGTATGTGTGTGTGTTTGTGTGTGTGTGTGTGTGTGTGTGCGTCACAAGGGGTTCCTGTCCCACTGACCTCAGCGGAAAAATAACTTGATATTAACATGACTGGTTCCGTTTTCCCCCTCTCGCTCTCCCTCTCTCAGTCTCTCCATCCTTCCCTCTCTCTGCAGCTGTACCTGGTTTCCGCTGCTTCGATCCCACCTTTGTCTCTCTGTAACTAATATGACACATAAAAAGGCCTCTGACAATAGAAATGGTGCTAACTCCGAATCAGGCTTCACCTGATACTGAGGCTTTACTCATGAGCCTCAGGGTGTGTACGCAGGGAGTGGGCGGACGGAGAAAGGAGGAGGAGGCGGAGGCGACCACAGCTTATTTCTTCTTTTTCATGTGGCTTTCTCTCTTTTTAAGAAACTATCAGGCCGACTCCTCAGTAGCTGTGTGATTGTTATTCTCCTCAGGTGGATCTTTTGTCTGTCAGGAGGGAGAGTTTAATACTCAGACCCCTGGGGTTAATAATAGGTTTGACCTCACAGATAAACCCATGTGCGTCTCTGCCTCGGTGTGCGTAGAAGTGTTTGTGCGTGTCTCCGTGCGCTGCCTCGTCTCGTCTTTAAGTTGATAGTCCGTGTAATAAGTTGTTTTACAGATAATACCAATTGTCTTTGACTGCAGCGGCGCTCCGATAAGCTGCCAAACACTCCGTGGCTGCTTGACTCTAATTGTTCTGCCTGACTTGTCCTGCCACACATTAATATTATCATTAAGGTTGGATATTGTTAAGTGGACACCCCTGTAGGCACAGGGTAGAACAGATAGTGCTCTCTGTTTGTCAAATAAAGTGGCTACAATAATCCTCATGTTCCGGCTTTCAGTTAACAGATAGGTGCTGTGTTAAAGGGAGACCGGCCTGTCATATCAGAGGATAAAAGGAAGAAGCAAAGGGACTTAAGAGGAGAAATCTGAAATTACCGAAAGACTCACAGTCCAGTCTGAAGTGAAAACCTTTGTTTTCTGCTGTGGCAGAGAAAGGGATAAAATGCAAAGTGCATTCAACATTGGACATTAACGAGGACATCAATTTGCTTGGTACACCTCACGCCATTATTATACACTAAAATATGTAAACATAACACTGGGCCACACAGTTGTACCAGGTGACGTATTTTCTTTATTACGTGAACACACACACTGATTGTTTTTGCCTCAATGCCCCATCCACTGCTGTAACTGCTGATTGCACCACATCCATGTTATTACGTGAGGAAAATAGCCCCTAACACACACAATCTTTACGCTTGTTTGAGTGATAATGTCAGGTGTACTTGGAAATGACTTACCCCTATAAAAAAGGAAAAAAAGAATGTATTGTTTTTGACTTTTTTACAGAAGATTCATGTCTTCAGTAGGAACACATGTGTTTGGACCGTAGAGACGGGGGAAGCCTTGAAAAATATTGAGAGATGAACAAACACATTGTTGATGTTGGTCCTTTAATGGGATGGGACCATAACAAACATGTAGAATATTGCCATCTTTATTCTTTATTTATCAGTGCAGCAACCACTGCTGTAAATACATATCCCAGGTCTGTAACAATTTGTCAGACAAATTGTTACAGACCTGGGATTTGTATTTGTATTTGTATGTACCTACCTACTGTAATATAGGTGCTGACTTCAAACAAAACTCGTCATGTCATAACAATGTGTTGAAAACTCGCATCTAGACTTGTCTTCCCTACCAAAATATTACGGGGGTGAGCTGTATTTTCAGCAAAGATGCCAATGAATTATCATAAAATATTATGGGATTACTATATTCTTTTCTCTGATTTTGAGGAAGTGTGTCCCCTCGTGTCTGCACCACATGTCTGTGTAACTGAGTGCCTCGGACTCAACTAACTGGGCAGTTTTAATAAGAAAATAATAAACGGGACATGGAAATGCAGCATTAGTACATTGAGAAGCAACAGACTTATCATTTACCTCACCACATGTCACGAGTGACAACAACTCCTGAAAATGGCCACTCTGAGGGGACACATGACATGTTTGCTCTCTGGTGGGGGCCTTTTAAATCACAGTTGATGACTGTCAGCAATCGGCTGCCATCGTTCATCTACTCAACCCTTGTGCAAGGGTTGTGGACTCCAGGAAGAATAGCAATGGCTTTGCCAAAGCTAATGGAGATCCAAATAAAAGAAATAAAAAAAATGAGCAAGACGTCAAGTCAGGAAACCAGGGGTTAATAATCTCTGAACTGTGGTAAGAATCTATTCTATAGGTATACTGTTTGAACAGAATCTTAAGAGGAAATTTGGGGAAATTTGGGGAAACACCAAAGAGCTCCTCCTCACACAGCAAATCAAGCAAGATATATATAAACTACATGAGTAAAAAAAAAAAAAAAAAAAAAAAAGAGCACGATATCTTCTTTAACTGCACTCATTGCTGTGGTGAAAGTCCACCCTGCTTTTGAGGTTGAAGGATCACAACTCAGTCATGGTTCTCAAAATATTTTAGGCATTAGATTCCTTAGTGCTTATACTGTACACACACACACGCACGCACACACACACACACACACACACACACACACACACACACACACACACACACACACACACACACACACACACACACACGCACACACACGCACGTGTGCACACACACACACACACACACACACACACACACACAACAAGTAACCAAATAAAGTTTGTTGGTGTTTGTCGTGACTGCAACTTTCAGGGAAACGTTAATGAGGTGCCAAGAAATAAGTCATGGTTTTTTAAGTGGGTGTATGTGTGTGTGCATACTTGTGTGCTAAGTTGACACTGAGGTGGAGCGCTGAATCCTGTCCAACAGTGATAAGGCTTTTGATGACAGGGTTGCATTAACCTACCTGACACGCACACACACACACACACACACACGCACACAGACACAAACACACACACACACACACACACACACACACATACACACGTAGCATGGTCGAGGAGGGACAGGGGTGTGTGAGAACACGCTTTAAGAAGCCTTGGCTCTCTGTGTGTGACACTAAATCCCATTCATGGCAACAAACACACTGACAGAGCGGCAGGAGTGAGATGGAGGCGCAGAGCGGAGGTTTATTACACACCAACATGACATACAGGAGGAGGAGTAGGGAGGAGATTGTGAATAAACACACACTTGGCTGTCATCTTCTTACCAAGAAGAGAGGAGGGAGAAAGCTTGTGGTTAACGATACTGTGATACCAGCTGGAATGTGTCCAAATGTAATCTAAATATCCCTTCAGATGGGTCAGAACACAGGGAAACCTCAACTTAAAATATTGTAGAAGTTGGATTTCCTTAAAGACAAATTATTAACCTTATTTGTTACGGTTGTTTAAGATCAAATACACAAGGGCGGAGTTTGTGTGAGGTGAAAAAATGAAAGAGCAGCACATAATCCTACAAGGCAGCGACTTTAAAATCCCCCCGAGAGGAACGAGTGTCTTCAACTTAAAACTGTGTTTCAGTTCATTCCAGCAGTGGTGCTGGAAGCTGTTTTCTCCAATGAAGGACTGGTATGAGGAGCTTTTCGATCTGTTGTCATTGTAATTATCACTGAATTAAAGTGCACATCTCTACAGTTTAGATATCGTGGCCTTATGAATGAGCATACAGTGTATCAGTGATGACCATACAAACTTTTAATGTACAGTAAGATACAATGGGGAGGGCAATAGTTATGTTGTGGAATTAATATGATGGTATTTTGGGGGTAGATATTGTCCTGTGGTTTAAGGTTAGTATCAGCAGCATTCACGTAAAAGATAACTCCATAATGAAATATCAACTGTGTGGTCGATTGTAGAAAGTTTTTTTTTTTTTTTCTGTTTTGAGAGGACAAACAATCTCTGTTCCAGAATAAATATGTTTTGTAACAAATGTTTCTGTCTAAACAAATCCCCAAGGATTTTCAGTGCTGGACTGTACCAATTAGATATACTCAGAGAATGAATAGATTTCATCGAAGTTCATCATCAGTCGTCAGTTTGCTTCCTTGTGAAATCCATACCTTTTAGTCTATAACAAGTGTTCAACTAAACAAAGAGGAGTAGGTCAAAACAGACTGTAACATGGAGAAAGCCTGTGCTGCTGAGTTGGATACAAGGTGGTGTCATCGGCATAGAAATGGACATTATGGTGGCAAGCTTGATTTGAAACCGTCCTCAACAAAACTCTCTAAGAAAGAGATGATTTAACGAGGAAGAAGAAAAAATGACACAGAAAGTGGCATATTTGATAAAATGTATATTCAACAATATCAAAAGCATCGGAGAGATGTTCAAAACTGGCTGCTGTCAATGACAGAGTCCGACTGGTGTTGATGTAGTGGCCACTTAACTGAGTGAAAAATCTGTGCTGTGGTTGTAGAAATACTTCATATCTTTATTTATTGTGGCAAATGGGTTCGACAGTCCCACAAAACACGTGGGATATTCCTTCACCTGGTGATGAAATAATATTCACGAGGAATGAGATTAACATTAAGCGTTGAAACACCTCTGCATGACATAACAAAAGCATCTGTTAATTGTGAAATGTGATGTTATCAGCCAGCAAACCATAACATTAAAAAGTAATTGTATTGTATCATCAACAGTCACAAAACTCTGACCGCGACACCAATCCAGATGTTGTCTCGAAGAAAAAGAGAAAACACACTGAGGAGGAGACGATGACAGACAAAAAGAGGAAGAAGGGTGGAGCAGAAAGATGATGAGATACGCCTGATTCTGTCTTTAACTATCATTCTCCATATGGTGCAGTAATGACAGCCTCCACCCCCAAACCCTCCCGCTCTGCTCACCAACATGCCTCAGGGTTTCTGCCCCTGCGTGAGTTTATGTGTGTGTGTGTGTGTGTGTGTGTGTGTGTGGGCGTTGACCACTTGTTACCTGTCTCATATACCGCCACACAGCTTGCAAGTGTGAGAAAGCTGAAGGCTAATAACAATTCAAGCACTTTTCCCCCTCAGTTTTGTATTTTAATTTCACTTTACTTACCTTGAAATTTTTAATATAACTATCTTTACTAAAACTATAAATAAAAACAATTTCAAAATAATCGAACAAGTCATTAAAAAACATCACTTTGAAAATTGTATGAACACAATGTAAAATCCGTGTGCATAGTTTTAATAGCCCAAACAAGAAATATGGTGGAAAGATTAATGACATTATTTTTGGATTACAGTCAAATTTAGTTGTTTTTTTTTTGTATATTGAGTAAATTCAGCGTTGCTCAATGTAAACTTTATTACTGGGTTAACATAAATGGCAAGGAAATAAAGAGGGTTTTCCAATTTTCCAATTACACAAAATGTTTTATTTTTGTAGTTGATCTTTAGAAAGCAAAGCTATTACCTGTAACTTTCTGCTGTCCCATCGTTCGTGCAGAAAATGGAAAGTGTTCACGCGTGCAAGAGGCTCTCCACCTATCTGTATGATCAGAGACAGCCAGGCCATCAGACAGACAGACAGCTGTGAGAGGCGACAGTTGTCAGGCCAGCACCAGAAAAACTGCCTTTTGCATAATTCAGCTGTAACGGTCTGTCCTGTCATCAACAACATCACCATCCAGGTATCACATCATTAGTCAGCTATAACCGTCTGTAATATTATCACTTTATCGGTCTTTGATCATGTATCACACAGCCATCTGCTGTGACCACACATATGTTTAAAGGATCTGTTTATGACATAGTTCTGTTCAAGTGAAGGTTTTAAAGTACAGTAATACTGATTTGATCTGACTCTGAAGGAACAGGTTTTTTGGCCTACAGGCTGAGAAAAAACAGCCACTAAAGGGATTTACCTGATTTAATAATACCACTTAAACCTTCCCTCTACAGAGGTACAACATGTTTTATTCACAAGGCAAAACTCTGACCCTCTAATGCAGAAATGGATTTTTTAAAAAATACCTTTTGTCTCGTTATTCATTCTCTTTTTCTCCGAATTCAGTTCATCACCAATCAGGGCTTCACAATATTTGTTGCGTGGACTGGAGGATGCGTTTGACTGAAAAGAAGCACCTTAATGTGACTTTCTAAAAACCATCCAAAAAATATTTCCTTCAATACTACTTTTTTGTTCTGTTAATCAAAAAAGAACATTAAGGAAGCCATTTATTAAAAAGGCCAAACAAAAAAAAAAAATGGTAATGTTATTGGAAGGTTCTTCAGATCTGACTATCAGTTTTAGATACATCCATAAATTATTTTTTACAGGAGTCCTTGTTGTGTGCAGTGAGAGAAATGTAAAAACTGTTGCAGAATTCAATTACTCATGATGCTCATTGTCACACATGTTGCACAGGTAATCGTCTATTTCGTAAGACTTTGACACGGGGCCATCAAGTCAGACACAGATAACACAAAATCAAGGCCAGCGATGTATTATGGAGTTAATAATGATATATTTTTTACCTGTAGAGTCATGATTATAGGACGCCGCATGTGAAAAAGGTGAAAGGTCATGGAGGAGGGAGAGGCGGAGAAAATGGGAGGAGAGCACGAGAGAAGTGGGAGAAGAGAGAGGTGAAGCGAGAGTACAGACTGATGGAGAAAGAGAGGAAGAGGGAAAAATAGAGTCGTGAAAGGTAAAGAAAGTGGAGTGGGAGACCATCCTCCGACCACCAGAGACCTCCCCTGAGACTTAGTGCTGCACTGTGCGCACGCACGCACGCACACACATGCACGTGCACACACACACACACACACACACACACACACACACACACACACACACACGCACACACACACACACACACACACACACACACACACACACACACACACACACACACACACACACGCACACACACACACACACACACACACACACACACAAGGTACCATGAGCTATAGGCTGAGGGCTGTCTGTCTACCTGCCTGGCACATAGATACCTGAAACTGCTTCAAAGCTAGAGTGAACCTCCCCCCTGCTTCCCTACACACACACACACACACACACACACACACACACACACACACACACACAGGCCCTAGGCCATAACGCTGTTTCCTCTGTGACAAAGTGAGACTGTCACTCAGTGTCAGAGGAACTGGAGGACGAGATCTGCTCATATATGCAAGAGACCTGATTAAAAGCTTTCACTCTGTCTTTAAAGAGCTTTATGCTACACATAGAATCAAGTAAACACACAAGTACTTGCAAGAACTCATGCGACGAGTTGATCAGACACCTTGAAAGAGTGACTCTGATCCTGATTCAAACAAATTCGATTTGGAAAGAGTGTCAACTCTTTGACACCTGATTGAAATTCATCTCAAACTGCCTTCCGAGGTGTTTTGAACCTTTGGATAATATTCTCTAAGATGTGAGCATGTGACACTGACAACAAGTACCATTCTGCAATATGATGTCTAAAAACAACGAGATTTTTGATCATATTCTGTACAGTGCTCACATTCTCCCAAATATTTTCAACAATGTTCTGTTCAACCCAGCAAAATCTGTCATTTTAGTCAGGGTAAGAGTGTGTTTCAATTGGTCGACAACTGACATGACCTCGTCTTTTTGCATATCAAAGTTTATAGTTTTCATCAGCAGTCAAATAATGTTTGTTTAACAATGAAGGCAGCAGCTCCCATGATCCCATGCAGCTTTAATCAAACTACATCTTTTGATTTGATTTGATTTGCATTGTTTTGATTGATCATTTTAATATGGATTATTTAAATAATCTTTAACATTTTGATTTGCATACAGTTCATATTTTTGTGTTGATATTTCAAGGTTTAAAAAACATCAACATTTGGTGTTTTAAACGCTCAGCTCATTTCTGCACATGAAATCATAAATTACACTTTATATGACCTTGTCGATGAATAGTCACAGCACACAGGTGAACAGTCAGAGAGCCAGCGACTTGAGAGTCAGGGCAACAGCACCGAGCAAGATTTGTGATTGACATGAGATCTTTAGGAGGTGCAGTAGCACAGAATAGTAACCGCATCAACTTTGTGCCAAGAATAACATCAAAACACGAAGGAAGTCATTTTTGAATTCATCACTCTACTTCTTTGTTCGATAATCTGTCAATTACAGGAAACATTTCTCTCCCTCTGAGTTGTTCTTCCTCTCCGTCTCTTCATGCCAATTCTTTGATGTTAATTTGACAAGTAGGATTACACCAAAAGACACTTCCCTCCGCTCGTCCTAATGAAGCGGCCTTCTTAAAGCAGAAACTGGATCTATATTTGGTGGCTGTGTGGTACGTTAGTGCCACTTATTATATAGGATGAAAGACTGTGAGACAGGCAGAGAGACAGAGAGAGAGAGAATAAAGTGCCGACAGTGTCCTGTAATAATAGTTGGTTGTAATTGAGTTAATCCAACTGGAGCTATAGCGGCTGTTATGATTTAGACCGGATTAAAAGACATGCCAAGGCTAATTGATCTCTGGTATTAGTCCTATATGGACCTGGGAGGGGATACAACTGCTAGTGCACAACTAATTGCATACAATACATGGCCAAAAGTATGTGGACACCAATAATATGTATGCAAACACCTTAACATTACACCTACTGTATATGTGCTTGTTGAACCATCATTCAGAGAGTGTCAGACAGGTTGGGGTACTGGGGTAGGGCAAAAAGGGTCACAGTCAGGGTCGTAGTTCATCAACGATCCACATGAAAAACTCTTTCTCAACAAGTTCCTCACAATATAAATGACAAAATATATTCCTACAAATAACTGAACCCGAGATGGAGAGCCACATCAATCACTAATGCAAAAAATAACCCGCTGTTATGTTTTTTTCATCAAACAGACAGCTCCAACATAACACAGTGGCCACATCCCTAATAGCATCAATGTATATAAATACATTCACACACACACAGGAAAGGCTCGGCCCTATCACAGTTGACAGTGATGAAACAAATAAACGTCTGGAGAGAAAGAAGGCTGAATTAAAAACTGTGTAAAATGAATAAATAAATACATTATCATCCCACCTGATAACCCCCAAATATCAGCTGGAGATGATCCAACTTCTTGTCAAAAATATCATCTCAAATATCTGTTTGTTGCAAAACCCAACAAAGGCTAGAATCACACACAAGAATGACTTGGTCAGGGTTCAGGAGGGATCATAGTTTGATTTTAACTGACTTGGTTAATGTTAGGGAACAATCATGATTAATTAAAAACCAGTGTAAGAAACCAACCCTGACCGACGGTACGAATCAGAAAGCCAAAAGGTCTCCCGTGTCAAAGTCTGACATTTTGTTGGCCCATCCAACCAGCCTGGCCTCCTCCCTCTGCAGACATTGAGGCTCCATAATAAGGTCACTCTATTTCCTCCTTTGCTCCCGAAGCGCTTTGCCAGAGGGCCTTGTCACTTGTCACTTCGACATGAACATGCTGAACTGTCTTCTTCATGGACTTTATGTACATTTACATTATCGTGTTGAAGTGAAAACAGCCTTCCCCAAATTTTGCTGCAGACTTAGAAGCACACTTCTATCACGATTTCATCTGAAACACTGAAAGACAGCTCCAAACCAAACGTATGGACCAATAAATTCTGTGTCAAAGTCTCTCTTAAAAGTGTGTTAAGCATGAAATAGTTAACTCTACCCGACGATCTCTCTCTCTCTCCCTCTCTCTCCCTCGCTCTACCTGCTGTGATCTATGTCTCTCTGCCTCAGGGGAAACACAATCATCAGTCAGTGGATCCACCCATCCGTCCCTCCATCGTGCCCGGGGGCCCCCCGGGCCACTCCTAACCCCAGAACACTGCACCCTCCCTGGGATGAAACCTGGCCGCGCGCCCCCTCTCCCCTCCCTGGAGCCTCCGTGGAGCCGCTGGCTTCGACTCGTCTTACAGGGAGTCGATTCAGCCTGAAATCAAACCCTGGTGAGAGAACACAGGCCTGGATGGACGGACAGATAGATGGATGGAGGGACAGTGAGGTGGATACGTGGAGCGCAGAAGAAGGGACGCATCCAGGACAGTTTGAGGGAACAAGGCGAAGTCCACGGGGACAGGCGGAGATGAATAGGGGCTGGAAGTGTGTCATTTTCCTGCGGGAGGTGGGGAATGTAATTTATCGAGCCTCCTAAACTTGATCAAGCCTGGTTCTCCACCTGTATCTAGCTTTTGACCAAAAAACCCTGAAATCAGTTGTGAAACAGAGCTGTGGGAAGGAGAGAGAGTGGAATAAGAGACCCCTCTATTTACCAGCTGTTGTTTCAGTGAACACGCACACACACACACACACACACCCAAGAGCAATTCCAGGGAAAAGCCAAAGCGACTGTAAACAGCACATATGGGAGATAGGGAGGGAGTGATCTCTCTTAACGAGCACACATGAAAACTAAAATGTGAGGCCCGTGTTGAAAAAAAGAAACTGGCTCAAAAACTATTCTCATGACATAAAAGGTTATTTTTAAGACACGTTAGTCGTGCCTTGAGAGGAAACACGGTCAGTGCCGTGCTCACATACTGTAATCATATCTTGCGTCCTAGATTGTTGTGAGGCAGCGACACAGAACACAGAAACACTCTAATGCTGCTCCACAGCGATCATCTCAGGCCTCGTCACGCTAACAGGTTTACTGACAGAACTGTTGCATTCTGGGACATTAAAGACGGTCAGGAGCATTAGTCATTAGTAAAAGAACAGCAATGACTTTGTAAAAAAATGCAAGACTGTTTGTATGTTAAGAAAAAATATGCATAAAGTTGGGATTTGAGAATTTCTCATGTTACAGTGTATGATAAGTAATATAACTATTTCAATTAATCAGTGTACATTTGATTACTTGTTGATCCATTTACCAAACATCATTAAAACTGAGTAAAAAAGCTGCAAAGTCCTGAAAACCTCCATTTAAACCAGTTTCATTAAAGCTGCTTTTTTTTTTTTATGTCTAAACAAACTAAACGAACAGACTTTGTTTATATGTGGCGGACCCTGCCACCATTCTAGCTTCAAACAGTGATCTGGGACCTTATTTTCCTCTGAGGACAGCTTGGTTATTCACATATAGAGAACATCTATTTCTCCGAGTTTGTATTATTACTCATTAATTTTGTAAATATTCAAATTCAGAGTTTGAATTTCTTACCCAGCGTCACTTTAATTTATTTGCAGACGTTTCCTCAGGTTTGACATCAAGCAATTCAATGCCGACAGTATTTTCAACTCTGATAAACAAGTTCAATGTACAATAGTGTTAGAGAACTGTAAGGATTTAAGAAAGAAAAAAAAACACAGAAGATCATGTAAGTCAAACTCCTTTGGCTTCCATCAGCAGCTTTAATAGGAATGAAGATGGCTCTGCCTCTTATGTTCTCGCACCCAGATTTGTCCCTAGAGTCTTCCTGCACGGCCAAAAGATGCAAATTTTTGTGTGACGGTATGTTGCAAAAAGCCTATCGACATTCACAATGACGTGATGCCGTTTACGTCTCTGATGTCCAGACATTCACGAACAAACAATCAGCCCGCTGTCTTCTATAGATACTGCTGACATGACTCCCAACCCAAAGACTCTGGGTTCAAACCCCAGCAGCCACACTTAGTATTTCTGCTTAAATAACCTGTCAGATGACTGTGCCAAAATTAAGAAATGAAAAACAAAGAATTATTTGCTTATATGTAGCGTATTTCACTTGTTTCAAGTCATTGTGCCCTTAAAACCAGTATTTTCTACCTCTCTTCTTCCACCTGTCTCTAAACCGGAGCCAGTTTATTTTAAGATATCTCGTGTGCACTGACAGATAATCGGACTCGTCTTTAGTCTGTGTCTTCTCAAACCAAGCCTTTATTTCTTCTATTTAGATTCACATCTTTGCAGTGCATGTTCAGGGGGCTCAAGTCTCTTTTGGTTGAACACGTGAAACATTGTGTTCACAATCCCTGAATCTACTTATGTTAGCTTGATATCAAATATTATTATCATCCTCCGACTCAAGGTTGTACATTTATTTGAAATCCCAGAATTTGTCTTGATGTGTTCCTCACCTACATGTTACTCTTCTCTTCTCTTCTCTTCTCTTCTCTTCTCTTCTCTTCTCTTCTCTTCTCTTCTCTCTTTCCACTCCCCTCCTCTCTCCATTTCACCCATCCATGCTGAAGTTAACATGGAGGGAAATAAACTTTGAAGCTGTGCAACCTCCAGGCACCAAGGGAAATGAGAGAGAGCAGGAAAGACAGCAAGAAACGCTGGTGAGATGAAGAGGGAGTGAGGAAGAGACTTGTTACTGAATGTTTCCGTGCAACTATCGAGTGAATTTTACGCAAACTTTTGAAAAGTCCCAGAAAGTGAAATGTAAATTAGGCACGCTCCAGTTGACACTGATGAAACTGAATGGATTTGACGGAAGATAGAGAATTAAAACATGCTAAAAGAAGATCGTTTATTTTCCTTTAGCTAAATCAAACACTTAACAACTCGTCTGTCGCTCCATCTTCGGCTGAAATCTTCCAGGCCGAGCTGCAGTATTGGGTTTCCTGACATTAGCGGCCCCCGTGGCGGCTCTGAGGCTGCTGCTCTTTGAAGCCTCGGCGGTGCTGCTCCGGCTCATTTGGTAACAGGTTGGGAATGGGCCTCTGGCGAAAAATGAGACCCCGGTCGCCTTGGAAACAGGTCCCCCACCCACCTTCACAACGTGGTTTGGAGGGAACGTACAGTGACATTTAGCTGGTTTCTCACCTGAGAGCCAACAACACAACCTGGGTTAATACTGAGAATCCTCATGTTTAAACAGAGAGAGTCATCTGTGTCATGGCGGAGTGGACAGCGCGTGCACTGCTATGTTTCAATCCTCTGGGGAGTCTTAAGGGGAGAATAGGGTTTATAACTAATAACGTTTATAACTGATAGATGTCACAACGACACTTTCCTCATTGATTTCTTACATTAAGATCATTTTCTTTTGTTTAACACGTTTGAAATTGTATAATAAATCACGCAAATGAGGTGCTGTTTTGTTAAAAGTGCACTTATTTGCACACACTTCCAGAACGGACATCTGAGCATTGATATTGCCAGGTTCAAAATATTTCTCCAAATGTTTGTAACATGTTAGAGCCAAATATTTTTACTGACAGGATTTCATATATCTCCTGTCAGCAACAGTTCCCTGAAACGTTACTCTTTAGTGAACTTTACTTCCTCCATTTGTTCACCTTCACTGACTGACTGAATAATAATAATAATAATAATAAAATGTCTGATTATCATCACAGATCTGGTTTAGAGATTCTTAATCAAACAAGAAGATCTACAACATATTCATTCAAATACTCTAGTTAAGTCTCACACTCATGTTTGCATTATAACGCAGAAATAAATTGAAAATAATTATGAAACAATGAGACAAATCCACTGTCAGGGTTTAATGAAGGACAACGTATTTTACACATTTTCTACTGTATATAGCCTTGCAAAAGAATGTGCTGTCAGTATAGATAGGAAGAAAACTGGAAAGTTTGGTGTATGTAAGTATGAATGTTTGTGACTGTGATACAATACATATTTATACCACAAATGTGAATATGGCAAACATTTTAAATAATAAATATTTGTCCATAAATGTTTAGAACACAAATGTGAACTACAGCAAAAGTCTACATATGCATGTTGGATGTTTTCTTCCCACTAGTCTGGCAGAAAACATGGATGGAAAATGGACCCAAAATCTCAGTCGTCACCTGTCGTCTCTCCCCTCAAACATGGTGCATAGATACATTTCATTAATCTTAAGTATGACTCAAGACGTAGAACAAAATGGAAAAAGCATCTCCTGGCTTTTTACTTTGGAAGGTCGTCAAGATATTCTGTTACTCTGCTCAGGCCAGAATCAGGCCCCGGGCTCATTTTAGGTCCCGACCTGCTGTCGACAAAACCTGCTGTTGGACAATTGGTTTCGGTGTAATGAGTTTGTTTTCGCTGTGGTACCTGGTCATTACTGTGTCATGACCGGGAAGTAAAAGCGGCTAAATGTTACAGAGTGTTTAAAGCAATAGGCTCCTGCTAACCGACCGGCAGGTATCAGTTTACTACAGCTGTGAGCCTGAAGGCATCCTGGGACGTGTAGTAAACACATTGTTTTGTAAACTACAGAATGCAGTTCAAGACAGATTGTCTTGTCTTTTAACTGCATAACTCATTGGTAAAATCTGTGAAGTTTCCAAAATAGGTATTCAAGCAAAAAACATGATGTTTCCCTGATCCTGACCAAGTGGCTTTTGTGCCTTAAGCAGAACATATGCACAGCATTGTGACGAGACAGAAATAGAACATTCGACTTAAACAACGTTCAGTTGTAACATGTTAGTGGTTTTGCAGATTTGCAGGTTGGGCAACACTAACACTAGAGGTTTATGAAAGCATTATACTTTGACACCTAAGGCTGCTGACCAAGCTGCTTAATTTGACAAGATGTGTGACATTGTATTGTATTGACAGGTGAGAATCGATGACAAAATAACTTCAGTAAAAATCTGCGTGGACATGAGATTAATCAACAGTTTTTCTCTTATTTTTTTTATCACTTTCTTTTCCCAGAAGCAATTCTGAGCAAGATTTTTGCCATCTCACCTCAAAAATAACCAACAGAGGGGAAATAATCATAGGAAATTTGACTGAAGTGATGCGCTCAATTAATACAAATGTAAATATTATTTGGTGACAATGTGAAAATGATGAGCTCAGGAGCTCATACTGACAGATTCTTATTCACTCAGTCATGCTCAGTAAAGACCTTTCTACAAGCTGGTTACTGCACAGTGCTTTAAAGTTTTGCATTATCCGCAGCAGTACTAGTCCTCCTGACTGCTGCACCCGTCAGCTCATTGCAGCTGGCGGTGAAGCACTTTGAAGTGCTACTTTGTCCTTCTGGTACTTTAGGTAAAAATTACAATCTTCTGCAGTTTAAGCAGTTAATTATAGTGATAACTGATTATCAGCTGGCTGTGTCGTTTGGATTGGGTGAAACTGTAAGCAGGTCGTGGGCATAATCAGAAACAGGTTTCTTTTTTTTCTTTTACTGCAAACAGCTTTTCCCAGCAGTAATCAAGCTGAGAGCAACCTGATGCAAAGTAGTTTACATTTCAGCCTATATGCTCTGTCCCCCCCCTCCACCTCTCTCCTACTGTATCTCTTCATCCCTCACAGTCCTAACTCTCTCCCTCTCTTTCTCACTTGTTTCAGCTCGTCCCTGCCACATCTTCCCCTCTCTGTCTCCCTCTCCGTGCTGCTGATTAAGAACACAACCTGTTGTTTGTCGCCACTCTTTCCTGATTACCCACTGCTATTTTTCATTTTTTTCCCCTATCCCTTCATCTTCCTCCTCCTCCTCCTCCTCCTCATCTCCATCTCTTTTTTGGCCTAGCTGCTCGCTCATGTGTGTGTGCGTGTGCGGCGGTGCGTGGCGGCCTAACGAGTTTGATAGCTGTCACCTGATCTCGGTGATGAGGGTTGCTGTAGTAGCGAGAGGAGCGGGAGCGAGAGGAGAGTTAGGTTTCTCCGCTGTAATTAGTTTTCCCAGCCTCTAATTATACCAGACGGAATTACAAGCCTGATTGACTGTCATTTAAGCATTTTAATTCATGGAATTACCCTTTTTTTTCCTCTCTCTCTTTTTTTTTAAAAAAGTGGGAGAGTTGTTGTTTTGACAGCCGGGCGTGTTGGGATGGAACCGGCGGAGTGCGGACCGTAGCCACGCATACTGGCAGTTTTGACAGAGGTAAACACACTTTGTCAGAGTAAAGCAAAGATATATTGTATAGATGAGTGAGTTCAAATGGATATCCTGAGCTGGTAAACACACTGATGCACTGAGGGCGCAGTCTGAGCTGTCCGCAGGGTCATTTAGGATAGATTTTCTTTGATTCTCCTCCCCTGTCCTCTTTCCTCCTCTCCTCTCCTCCTCTCCTCTCCTCTCCTCTCCTCTCCTCTCCTCTCCTCTCCTCTCCTCCCCTCTCCTCTCCTCTCCTCTCCTCTCCTCTTAACCCTGGAAGCAGTGTTGTTTTAACCCTCATCTTTAATTCATCCCGAGCGAGCCGCCTGCACTCAGAGCAGATTAGAGAAGCCGAGAGGCGACACAGAGAGTCATTTGGTTTCTCTTCTGTTTGTAATCTTGTTTTTCCTCTCTCCTCATTCAACACGAGAGGTTTCAGTACGCCTCTGGACACTTTCTACTGTACTCCGCCTCTCTTCCATCAGCCTTCACTGTTTATACACTTTATGTTTAACAAGCTTTTGCCACCTACTGTATGTGTATATTTTAGCAGGAGAGCTTACAGTATGAGGCAGCAGGTCTAACAGGGGGAGCAGTTTGTTTATCTCTAATGCAATCAAACTGGCAAAAGATGACTCGTGTAACTATACACATAGGTGTATGTGCATTCAAGTCTGTTTGTAGTCCGCGTTTCACCTGGATGTGAGACAAATGTCACCTTCAGAATATAAAAAAAAGTTCAAATTGATATGTTGTCAAAAGGATTTTTTGTTGGCTCACCTTCCGTTAAAAAATGTTTTATCCCTCTGGTGACTATAGTTTAATCTTCACTAATGTGGATAATTTGACACGCCGAGGCTGTTCCACATTCACTTGTGAGACTGTAATTTTTTTTTTCCTGTGCTAATTGAAAATCTGATTTTAAGAGGCGAACCAATGACCATGACCTGTGGCATTGCAAATAGTTTGGAAGCCAATCCTCGTCCAATTTTTCAGGGTACACAAGTGCGATGAAGAAACTTCCAGTGCACAAACACTGAATATGGACTTCACAGTGACGAGGGAAGCATCCTGTGCTCAGCAGGGGAGGAGACGAAGGGATGGTTCCCCTCTCAGGACTTCAGCTTGGTAAAATATTTTTTTTTTTCTGCATCATCCATATCAGACACACATAAAAGAATGTTGTATTCTTTAAAACATGTGTGGAGGGAATCCTTAAACAAATAAAATGACATCATCGAGTTAATATTGCTATCTGTAGGAACAATGCCACACGAGTGAGCTCACGGCGAAGTAGCCACCGTCTCACTGAACCGGTTTGGATCGGTGTTATTCGGTGCTATAACTTATATTCACCTCTGCTACAGTTCTCTTGGCTTTGCTGCGGAGAATTACCAAATCTTTGTGACTTTGAATCCTTTACTTTTTTTTTCTCTTATCGTCAGCAAAGCAGCAGATAATCTACCAAACCTGTCCTGGATTCAATAGAACTTCGTACAGGATGCTAAAAATGCACCCTAAACAAGCTTTACATGGACTCATCAAGACTGTGGAAATAGTGAACAAAAGTTTTGCTCTTGTACATTTTGAACTGGTATATATTAACATGACTTCAGCCACACTTTCTCCTGCTTCTCACTGTCTTTCAGCAGATGTGGTCACACTCAGGTCATGGAAAGCTCTCGCGGACCACCTGAATGAAATGTTGGCATTTTATGTTTCTCCAAGCCACTCCAAATTTGTACATGTCTTACTTATTGTCCCCGCGTTTATACAATATGTGCCAAATCATGTTCACATTGCATGTTCGTGGGATGACTCTCATGTTGGGAGGTGAACAGAAAGGTCGATGGCGTTAACAGCTGCGTGAGGTGGCTGCCGAGCCGGAGACCCCTGCTCCAGACGGCAGTTTAACATAAGAGTGCCAAAGCTGGATTTTCAACTCGACGTTGGGACATATTTTGGTTGAGTTTGTGGCAACGAAACCAGGTCATACAAAACATGATTTTTCCAGTAGTTTTTGTACCTTAACCTTACAATTGAAAAGCATGTCTGTTAATATCGACAGACGGCAGCCCAGTGAACGTCTTGGTCTCAAAGGTCAAAGGTTTCCATGAGTCACGTCATGTGATTAGTCCTCTTACATCGCTGCTTCTGCTCTGTGAGGCTTGATGAAGCAGGAATATTGGCTAATGGACTTTGCTCTCATAGTGTACATCTGATACCCAACTAAAACAAACACACACACACACGCACATCTGTAATCTGATCCTGTTCCTCATATCAGGTGTGATTCCCGTCAACACAGTGGAGTGATAAGTGAGTCAGCACCCTGTTTGTCCGCCTGTGTTTTCCACACTGATCACTGAGAGGAAACCTGTCTGTCACATCAACATATAAGGACACATTAACCTCTGAGCATACGTTTGGAGCTGAACTTTCAACTTTAATCTAATGTATTGTGTTAATTTTGAAAAAGAATCCTCCTCACTGTGCACCCACCGGCACTTCGTCTCAGTTTTTGGTTCCTCTAACAGCAAAAATCATCATCTTCAGGTTTTCATTGTTAAAGCATCAAGACGTACGGACATTTAGTAGAGTTCTGCCACAGTATCGATCCGTTTTTGATGTAACTTGTCTTTATTGTTCTTTCTCCATTGTTCGTTTTGCCTTGTTTAACCTCGACATCACATCTCAGAGACTATTGAATCAGTGTTCGCCTTTTTTCTGGTGTGCGTGTCTTTCGCCTTTGCGTTGCTGCTGTAGTGACCTGAGAACTCGCTGATCTCATTAATAATCCGGCTGACTGAACTGAGCGTGCTCCGTAGAGCTCTCAGCCTCCATTCTCTTTCCTTTACCCTTATTGTCTTTTGTTTCCGTCTTCCCCTCCTCTGTTTTTCTTTTGTTCCTGTTTCCTATTTCTTCCCCCCTCCATCCCGTCTTTCTTCTGTCTCTGCCTCTTTTCCCCATTTTCTTTGCACATTTCTCGTTGTCTCTCTCTCCGTCTGTCCCCTATCTCTTCCTCAGTCTGTCTCTCGTTCGCTCTCCCTGCAGACTTCTGCCTCTGATAGAGCAGCAGCCCCTCAACCGATTAACTCTGCAATCCCTTAATAACAATCTCATTCCCTCTACCCCTCCCTCCCTCCCTCCCTCTGTCTCTCTCTGAAGCCCTCCCAGTTCATTTGACCACTTTATTCCAACCTCCCATTCATGGGGCTCAGATCACACAAGGGGCTGTAATGACAGCACATTTATTAATTAATTGCATGTGTAATTGCTAAAATTAAGTTTTGGAAACTTGGTAATGATGTGAGGAATTACAGGGATGGAAGGAGGGGACGAGCTTTGAAGACAAGCCTCCTCAAGTTCTTCAGGGGGATGGAGGATGGGGGAGGCATGGATGGATGGATAGAAAGGGAGAGATAGAAGAAGAAAGAGGGGAGGGAGGGGGGTAATCCAGGAGGAGAGCCACACTGTAGGGCTGATCAGAGCCGCGAGTTTTGTCTCTGGGCTAATCTTCTCTTCTGAAGTGGTGTCATGGCCGTCACTCCGCTCTTCCCGTCAGTCCGTCGCTCTGTCCGTCGCGCGGCAGCAAATTCCCCCATTGATTCAGACCGGGCCACTTTAATTAACTTCGTCCCTGAGATAATGGCTAGCTCAGAGGAATCTGCTCGCCGCGAAAAAACTCTGAGAAAAACTTTCCCCTACATCTCCAGGATGGCTAAGACGGCCCCTTCAGCGGCGGCGTAATTTATTTCTTTTTTATTGTCGGGACTTTGTCCGAAAAATGAGATTTGAACATGAGTAGTGAATTGTTTATTGTCTGGGGTATTCGGGAGCAGATGTGCGTTCTGGGTCTCTCTGTGCTGAGGCGATAGGAACAGATTCCATTATGCGTCGAGTGTGTAATTTCTCTGGATGGACGCTCGGATGGGAGAAACGTCCTTGGAGGGATAAATGGTTTATCAGACATGTGAACTGTTGAGAAGGAGAGCAAGGGAGAGATGGAGAAAAGAGGGAAAGTGGAAGAAAGGAGGTGTCAATAGTGCAGTTTATACTCAGACGTTATGTTCATACATAGGTGGAAAACACGCTGCCGGCTTCTTTCATTCTGCCCGTTTTGCCACAAAATCTATACCATGCCGATTATTTAATGGCAGAGCGATGCAGACCTCGGCAGTGAGACGTATGACAATATCCAAACCATTCACTTGTTGCATGAAATCAGTTCAAGCTTACAGAACATGTTAATACTAACTGAGGCCAGTGACCTTGACTATTAGGTTCCTTCACCTGTTTTCTTTTTTTCTCCAGCTTTTTGTCAGTGGAAAAACATCCGTCCCATATTTTTTTGTGTCAGAGTGCGTGTGTGTGTGTGCAGTACTGTGCAAACACTGAAATAATCCGAGGGGAGTCGAGCCTGTGGTCACAATGACACAGTTTACAGAGTCCAATCAGCGCAGTGTCAAAGAATCACGTTTAAGATTTAAACCAAGCTTCAAAACAAAATCAAAATGAAAAATCCCATTCTGGTTTCTATTTTTATTCTGCTTTTCACAGGCTTGGTATCATCATGCAGGCCCATTGAAATAAAAAGTCATATTTCAGGGAAGAAACACCAGGGAAGAAGCATTTTACTTTTTTTGGTGACTAAACATGGGCCAGAGTGAGGAGAGAGTTGTTTAAGTTCATTTTTAGAGACAAAACATATCTCATGTTCTTTATCTGGTGCCGGTCGGCCAGTGGAGCTCATTAGTGCAAAGACGAGCTTAAGGATCCTCTGTTCTCTCCCTCAGACCCTGCTGTTAGTGTCTTCATCCACACACAACCAGCTGTTGTCTTTACACGTTATCATCATCCATTATCATGTATATCTTTACTACAAATGTTAGAAACACTCTTGTTACCAGCCAATGAATTTTTACCTCTCACAGTTCCAGAAACAATCCTCTTTTCCTTTACCGTGTAGTGTCGTCTCAGCTGCAGTATTTCACTTCGCTGCTTTGAATGAGCAACGCTGAGCAGGTCACACACACGACACAGAGATCTCCCGCGGCCTGAAAAACGAAGGCTGAGGGGTTCAACCCTGCCGCTGTTCCCGACCCCGCTGACCTGCAGATGACAGCACACACACTGAACTACATTTGCCAAGGTGAGGACACTGCCGCTTTCATCACTGCAGAATTTGAAGTAATAGAATCAGGTAAAAAGTGGTATCGCAGCCACCAGTTTATAATCTGTACTGATGCCATAAATTAGATCACTGTGTTCTGTGTTTTTGCCCACATAATCTTCTTTCCTGACAAAGCCTGCCGCCTACATCATCCACAATGCAACTGGACTGCTGATTTGGCCGTGTTATGCACGTAATGCCCGACACAGCCTCGGGTGCTTTTCTGACCTGTAAATGGACTCTTCTGTGTATAATCTGAGCAGCTCCCCTGAATATTGTCTTATCTTTCTTATCTCTCCTTTCATCAGCTGTCACAGGCCTGCTCTCACTCCTGCCACGCATAACACAGCAACTTTCTCCCTGGCGACAGCGATTTGTGTCCCATTTATGACCAAGACTCAAGTCTTTCACGAGCAAATCTGACTCTACAGGTGGAGGTCAAGCGTTGTTGTTTAAAGCTAAAGGTCACTTTTGAGTTGGGAGCGAGAATTTGTTGTTTTGTCTCATATCTCTAATTGAAAATAACAGATACATTAGCTCCTGGACTGGGAAAAGATGTCTCCCACAGAAAATGATCAGTGTACTTTAAAAGGTGTTTTGGAATCATAGGCCACAAGTTTGCAGTTTTATCTCAGCCTTGTGAATCTCATCAGCATTGTTTACAAATGCAGCAGTACGCAGAAGCTGAACACCCCGCTGTATTCGACAGAGCCTGCCCAGCAACAGGCTGCACAAAATACAATGTGTGACCGCCTGAACACTGGCCTTACTTTTATCACGTGCACATGAACACAACTGCAAGTGAATGCTAATGTTGCTCCATGTCTGCTGGATGTGCAG
Organism: Acanthopagrus latus; assembly: GCF_904848185.1. Lineage (NCBI taxonomy): Eukaryota > Metazoa > Chordata > Actinopteri > Spariformes > Sparidae > Acanthopagrus > Acanthopagrus latus. Next base: position 25,594,517 of record NC_051049.1, read on the forward strand.
CAGAGTCAGATGTCGGTGTTGTGTTGCGCTTCTTGTTGTAATGCCTGCAAGTGTCCGGAGGAGATCGACGAACGGTCAAACGTGTCACAGCAGCACATGTGAACAGTTGGGCTGCAGCTCACGATTCATGTCATCCGTAAATCTGTGGACTATTCTCAGGATAAATCAATTAATCGTTTAACCTCAAAATGTCATAAAAAGTGATGTCTTCAAATTGCTTGTCTTCATTTTCTCTCATAAATGACAAACGGAAGCAGCAAACGTGAGAAGTTGGAACCAGCAAATGTTTCACATCTTTGCTTGAAAAAAGACACAAAATGATTCATCGATTATCAAAATAGTTGGGACTGATTTTATTTCATTCGACTAACCAATTAATTGACTTATCATTGCAGCTCTGGATGACCCAGCTCCCCTGTTTTTACATGTAATGTTGCTTTCACTCCCACTTCCTATGTATAATGTTATAAATCTGTATTCATCTCAGTAAGTTGTTTCTGGTTTGTTGCCTAAATTGTCCAGCAGGCCATGAAGTGACCTTTGAGGCAGAGAGGTCTGTGTGAGGTTAATGAGAGCCGCTCAGTGTCGTTTTACTTGTGAGAGCAGGTTTAAAAGGTCTGCGGGTCCAAAACGACTGAACATCTCCTCATCTCCTCTACCTGTCTGCTTCCACTGAGAGGCACAAAGAGGGGGCAGCTAATCCATGGTGGTGTGGAGGGAGGGGAGCGGGGGAGGTAAACCCAGCCAGCCAGCCAGCCAGCCAGCCAGCCAGCCAGCCACTCCGATGTGAGGGCTTGTGATAGCGGAGACACTTGATCACATTTATCTGCAGTTTACACCTTCCTGTCTTGATCTCTGAGCTATACAGGGGATCGCCTTTCCTACTCAAAGAAAGAAAGCAAGCAAGCAGGCGAGGGCTGGGAGGGGTGGCTGGGAGGCGGAGGGGTGGATGGATGGAGGGAGAGAAAAGAGGCCAGGGCCCTCTGTGTGAATGCTGGTTGGGATTGTAAAGCGAGCTGCGCGATGACAGCTAAATGCGCTAATTTTCTACTGGGACTCGGGCTTTGTCTCACAGGGAGGGCTCAGCCTCGGAGCTGTGACATCGAGGGACAGATGAACTTTCTTTTTTACAGATCTCAGCGATCCAGTTGCAAGTTCGGTGACAAAATGTTTGTGCAAAATGTTTGACAAAAAAACATCGTCTGGAGTGGAGCCACGACCTGACAGGACTGACAGATCATTTCCAGGCATTCATGTGTTCATCACTTTACGAAAGGTTTTTTTTTTTTGAGTCTCAGTCCCACCTTGTCAAATTTTGATGCTATCAGCATAAATCTTTTGGAAACTGTTGTAGAGGTTCAAAACCGTAAAGCAAGAACGTCCTGAAGTGTCAGGGCAAGAAGCAGTTTTGGGTGAACCAGTGTGAATCACAATTCCCAGCAGTGGATCATAAGTTGTTCGATCTTGTCTCTGTGTCTATGCACCAAAATCACATGTGAGCCGACAACTGAACAGGATGGAAGACAAGATGGGGAGGAACAATGAGTGAAATGTGAAATAAATGAGGGAAAAAATGTCTCTCTTGTGTTTTCCTGTGAGACAGCCTTGAACAAATTCAGCTTTTGCTATCAGATATTTCCCTGTTTCAAAATGAAATGTGATCTGACCATGACCCGTCTGCTAAATACTTGATTTACACCACAAACTCATTAAGAATGTGTTTTTCCACTCCACACGACTAATCTTAAGTCTTAAATTAAATCTGTGGCTGAGAGCGCTGCCAAACCAGTGACTGCTGTTAGAATTCATGCGTCAACGTTTGTGAGTGTGAAACCAGTGGATTGTTTTAACAAGACAGGACATCCCCAGCCCTGTTTGTGTCTATAGAACATGATCGTCTACTCACACTAACCATATGAGTTTTGTGTCTAAACCTGCCAAGATGATAACCGCGCCGTTAAATCAAAACACAAAAATCAGAACACATTTGAACACATCTGTGGAAATGTGCGTCGCCAACATTTATTCTATCGACTGGGCTGCTCTGGTTTGTACAGAAATAAACACTACATTCAATATTAATAAACCAACCAATGAAATGAGGATTCATGAGTGCAATCTACAAAAGCTGAACCTGAGGTAAAGCACCAGTTCATTACTATACAATGCTAATGCTCACCGAGTGAACACATAAACATTATGTATAAAGCAGAAGGACGCCTGAAGACAGCTGAGCTTATGCTGAGTGCAGCAGCAGTGCACGCTTGAGTTATTCAGATGTTTGCAGACTTAGATACATGACAAATATTAATGTGAGCCTTTTATTCTAACTTAGATGACTGAGAAGACTTAAGGGCCATCTGAACCAAGAACTATAAGCACAATTATAAAGGTAATGACGCACGCTGATGAGTGGCATCGCTCTGCAAACAGCAGCTCTGAGCGCGCTGCACGCTCCACCTCTGTCGGCAGGTTAGGAGAGCTGATAGAAATGACCTGACACTGCTGTGTGTTGCACAGAGAAAGCATAAAAAGAAACCCCACAGGAGGATATGGTGTTTGTGAAATTCCTCTAAAACGAGAGAAGTTAGGAGAATCCACAACTTCATGTGTTTCCCGAGATCCCAGTGCTACCATATATTCCTTAACTGAGTTATTGCCATGTAGATGAATTCACAGGTCAGCCGGCTGTTACCCCATGTTTCTTCTTAAATACATTATTCTAAATGGTTTGTCTCTTCTCACTGGTCTTACCTGTTTTACTGATGTGTTCCCTGACATTTGCTATCACTGGCTCTGAGCCAGGAAATATGCAGAAGAGAAGAAGAGATGTTATCTAAAGGTGGAGTCGGCGGTATAGGAAGAGCAAGTCCTATTAAAACAATCTAAGTGCATTCCAAACAATACACATTGCTCTGCTTTAGGTCACTACAGCTCTTGGTTAAGCTCAGGGAAACATTGCCTTCACTGGTGCATCGCTCGTATGTCGACTGTTGGTAAGAGGTGGTGCAAACACTGGTCTCTGGTGTCAAAGCTGGGACTAAAGTAGCGGCTTTTATTTTATCTTTCCTTGTTAGAATTGGGCGAGCCGACTGTGAGTTTAGCTGCAGGATTACAGGAGCACCGCTGCAGGTAGAAGCTACTGATCCTCTTCAACTATGATTTTTGTATTTAAGAAAAAAAAAAAAAAAAAAAGAATCAGGCAGACGACAGTGGGATGTGTTAGAGACTTTTTAGATTCATGAATTTAAAGATGGAGTGGCTGTCATCACACGGCAGTGAGGTGAATCGGAGGAAGATGTTTGAGGCTAGATGAAAAAATAGGACACACACACACAACCACATACATAAAAACACACACACACACACACACACACACACAGTAGCATGGAAGTTGTACAATGTAAAGGAGCATTAAGCAGTGATAATCCCCCAGGACTCTTCATGGGAACAGCCTCCTGTTGTTTAGTTGTAATTATCCTTTAATATGGACTCTGATGTCGTCTCTGCTTTCGTCGGCGCTGTCTCTCACGCACTCTCTCTCTCACACACACACACACGCTTGCATACAGTACAGCACATACAAAGTTCCTCTATCTTTAGTGCACACACACACACACACACACACACACACGCGTCTACACACACACACACACACACACACACAGCGTAGCTCTGTGCATCATTACACTCACTGTATTGCCTTACACAGGTAGAAACCTGAAGACTGTGTTAAGCTGTTTAAGACTCTTTTAGCTTCATTAAGACAGACAGAGCTCAGTCAGACAAAGTAGCTTTCACTGAGGCCCACAGTCTGCCGCAGTCAGTCATGGATAATTTAACACAGACCAAATGTCAAGTGATTTTCAACTTTTACTTTGATTCTAATCCGTTCTTTTCCTCCTCGGATACATTCTATTCTCCTCCGTCCTGCTGTATTTTCTCCTCTGCTGCAGTCATAATACAAATGTGCTGACTGAGGAACGTTCCCTTGTCTGGCAGCCAGTGTCAATCATCTTGCCTGTTTGTGGAAATCACACCTGAGCCAAAAAACGCTCTGCAAGTGGTTTCACGTGTCTCTATTACGCCCAAGGAGAGCCTGATTTAACTTCAGAGCCGCGCCGAGAGGCATCAGAAATTAAAAGTGAGGGAAATGATCTGACAGAATTACTCGTCATGACGAGACAGAAGTTGGTATTTTCTGTTGCCGCGGCTGCTTTAATGTGGTTTCACAAGCGGAGGGGAGATGAAAGCGTTTTTTGGGAGTCATGTTAAAATGTGGTTTTCATGATCTCAGCATAAAATTTCCTGTATTGCTCAAGTCAGAATGCCTCCATGGCCTCATACGATTATTCCATATCTTATATTTTCCTTTCCTTTTATGCTTTTGCTCCTTCCTTAGTCCTATTTCGGGCCATGTTTCCTCTATGGTTGGACCAAAAATCCACCCTGTGGTGCAATAAAACAATGCAAAACACACTCTCAGTTGTCCCTTTAGAACATTTCTTATCATCTTCATATGTTATAAGAGAATTCTTTACATCCCAGACTTTCCTTCGTCGGCTGGAATGCACCTGGCGCGGATTTTCGAGAAATTGAACACCCAGATAACCAGATATTTATGCTGCTTGTTTAGCTGTCTATCAAACTGAAGGGAGAAAGAAAATTAGGAACACACTGTATATTGCTGCATTTCTGACTCGGCTGTGTCGGCAGTGTGCCACCAGGGGGCACTGCAACTTCATGGCCCCGCTACGGAGCAGGAGAGGAGCACCTTTGGAGAGAGTGTGTACCGGGAGTTTGTGACAAAGAGAGAAAGTGTGACAGAGAAAAAAAAGGCACAGGGAAAAGTAGCGAGGACGACAGCGATGTTGGGAAAGTGATATAAACAAGATAGACAGAGATGGAGTGACCGACAGAAAGAGAGGCAGAGGGGTTTGAAGGCATTCTGAGTGAGTCTGTTGAGTCGAGAATCAGAGGAGCCCAGAGGAGTTCAGGGGAAACTCGTCCTCTGGCCTGTCAGCCTCGTGGAAACGCGTCTAAAGCTCCCTTCGCTTCGTTCCTGCTCCCTGGCCTCACTTGACACATCACACCACTCGAAGTGAGAAAAAGTAGTCTTGGTGCACAAAGATGAAGTCACTAATCGGTTTGGTTGGAGTTCTATCTAAACAGTAATATTAGCCATGAGCTACGTTTGCGACAAAAAGGGGGGCCTTCTTGTCCTCGTCTCGCCTTGGACTTGACCTGGAAGTTGCTCTCTCAGCTCTGACTTCCCCTAACAACATCCCATTCAGAGCGAACAACTCGCAGCGGCAACTGTGACACACAATGGGTGAAGCGGCACAATAACGTGAAAAAAGCTAGAACACCAAGGATGGAAACGGCAGAATGGGAGGTGAACGGTCAGAGCAAAAGAGCTCACACAATAATAGTCAATACATTACTGGAGGGGTTTTCAAGTAGTGACATTGACGGTTAAACGCAAGAAGGAGCTTTTAAAGAGGGGAGCGACGGGACAAGGACACGGTGGCTGCTTGAATGTGATACAAGACTCTTCACGATGCTTGCCGACTGTGCTGCGAATGGCTCTTCCTACATTGGGGGGAAAAAAATGGACTAACCGCACACACCAGCCCGTTCTCTACACCCTGCTTCTGTCAGTCAGCTCGCTTCTCCCTCAAAACGTGGGAGGCCGAGCCACAGCTGAGCATAATCGCAACTCTTTGCTGCCCTGGCTCCGGCAGAGACTCCCCACATCTTCCGTCGCAGACTCAGCATATCTGATGAGGCCCGGTGCACTCGCTTCCTGCGGTTGTTGCGCTGTATCCACGCGGTCGAACGCGCTTATTGTGAGTCACTTCGGATGACAGGAGGAGAGTCCAGATAGGGCCTGAAGTCAGAGTCACTGTCGTTCCCTAACGATGATGACTACGAAAGAGTCTTTGAACACACCATGGTCCAAGTTTATCGGATATTTTGTTCAGATCGTGATTTTTGACAACTTTGCATCCCAGCCACACACAAATCTGTTGAGCAGACAGATCAGTGCCAAAATTACAGGGGCCCTCGAGCGATTTCACACAAGAAAGTTTCAGTTTACTCAGCCCGTCCTCATATAACAAGACCAAATAGGTTGAAAATGTAGGCAGCTTATCGCAACCCATGTTTCTTTTTAAGCAGCTTTAGTACAGTTACTTCAGCAAGAGAAGAAGTAAAGTAATATAAAGAGCGAAAGGTTGTGATGGACTGATGGGTTCAACGAGCGAAGGACTTTCATTCAGGAGACTGCTGTTAAATGTCCAGAGTGAAGCCAGAGGCAAATGGTGAGTTCTTTTAACTTTCTCACAAACACTGTAAAATCTGACAAGGTGACATAACTTACAAAAAGAAAGAGAAAGCCGAATGATGAATGAATTTTTTTTAGCACAGTCAAGGTAACTTTTAAAACGTACAGTGTAGTGGAGTTATGTGACACACGTGGTGCAATGCAAGTCTCTTAGGTAACAGTAACGTGGTGATTTTCACTCAAACCACAATGTTTTCCTAAACCACAGCAAGTAGTTTAAGTGCCTGCGCCCAGCTGAACTACGAGTGTGCAGTGGGTGTGTCAGTGTTACGCTGCAACGCTCCTGTTGTTTTGGGAATGGCAAAATATGTTGTTGTAAGAATAATAATGATGAAAAATAACATTATTTATAGAGCGCCTTTAAAAACAGAGTTCACAAAGTGCTTTGACAGAGCAACAGCGGGGCAGTCAGGAAGATAGTGTATTAAAACAAGAAGGCAAAAAGAAGAAGAAGAAGAAGAAGAAGAAAGCACAAATACACGTGTGAGTGAGTTTCACATTTGTTAATACTCACTTTGATGGTTGGTCCTGGAGAGCAAGACAATCTAGTTCACTGAGCAGTTCGACACACAGCACAACAGGTGTTTTACTAACATAATGACAAACTGTGACTTCTTGATTTGCAACATGATCTTTTAAATCTAAAAACAGCATATGTGTCATTCATGGAACAAATAAAACTTGTATTTGTATTTTGCAATTGACAACTGTACAACGTTTTTCCAAAATAGGTCCCATGGGGCACAATGAAAGGGGTGAGAAGAACGCTATTGAGATGCATCATGGGAAATGTAGTATCCAGGTTTTGTGGTGGTTGACAGTTACCTGAGAAATCTTGACCTCTGTTGCTTTGATTCTTTGATTCTTTCTTTCTTTCTATAAAAAACAAATCTGTCTCTTGTGAGTCCCCCAACTTAATAGAAGTGTTATACTGGGGCACTGCTTTAAGATATTTTATATTGGCAAAAGAAAACCTAGTGTGAGTTAGTTGGTGGGACAGTGCCAACACACACATACAGACACACATTATGTTGACACACAAACGTTCACAATATTGCGGCATGGAGTGCAAAGCAGACAGGATTTGAAGGGAAGACTAAGAGGAGGAAGGAAAGTAGAAAGAGACACAAAGACGAACAGAGATGGAGTGAGAGAGCGAGTCAAAAGCCTGGAAGTGTTTCCTGAGCTGTGTGTGTGTGTGTGTGTGTGTGTGTGTGTGTGTGGGTGTCCAGGGGTCCTAGAAGTGGGAAAAAAACATCTGTGACCGCAGTGATGTCATTGAGAAGGGTGGCAAGAGAGGAGCAATTAACCATCACACACACACACACACACACACACACACACACACACACACACACACACACACACTTAACATCACAGACACACACACACGCAGGAGTGTGGTGTGGGACAAAACAGAGCTGTAAAAACAGGGCCAGCTTGCGGCCAGTCAGTCCGTTACCCACAATGCCTTGGGTCTGGATGGTTGTCACTAGGTTCCGGTCGGCGTGGCAACAAAGCTTATTAATCTGCTGATGGAGGGCCAGCTGCAGAGGTGGCAGACACACACACACACACACACACACACACACACACACACACACACACACACGCAGACACACACGCGCACACATTTGTGGACAAATGGACACTCACACATTCTCACACACACACACACATACACATACCAAATAAGCACAAGTGAGCATTTGTTGTGATTCAGTATTAGCACCATACACACACAACATCTCCAACTCACACACACACACGCGCACACACACACACACATTCTTGCGCTTTTGCTCACCTCTGCATCACTGTTGGTTTTGAATCAAAACCTCTGAAGGTCAACAATCAGTGTGACACTTAATCATTTCTCCACACACACACACACACACACACAAAACACACGCACGTGCACACACTTCCACTGCATGCATCACTCACTTACCTTTCCTTTTTTCATTGCTCAACATTTCTGATTGGTTTTACAAACACAGAGAGAAAGAGAGTCTAGAAGTGTGTGTGTGTGTGTGTGTGTGTGTGTGTGTGTGTGTGTGTGTGTGTGTGTGTGTGTGTGTGTGTGTGTGTGTGAGCGTGTGTGTGTGTGTGTTTTTTAGTTTTTCTCCAACTTTAATGCTGTTCCCCCAGCATATCCTTGCTGGTTGCCTAGAGACAGGGATTTGAGCGAGGCCCCTTGGTTCATTCCCACACAGTCCTCTGGTCCGTGTGTGTGTGTGTGTGTGTGAGTGTGTGTGTGTGTGTGTGTGTGTGTGTGTGTGTGTGTGTGTGTGTGTGTGTGTGTGTGTGTGTGTGTGCGCACGCATGTTGAAAGGATATTTCTCTCCTTTGCCTTTTGATTCACTCTCAGTGTGAAGCAGCTCCCTGTGGAGACAGTATGGGTGGGCAGAGAGGAGGAGAGGTGGAGGAGGAGGAGGTGAAGAGGAAGAAGAGGAGGAGAAGGAAAGAGGAGAGGAGGGAAGAAGTGACAAGAAAGCAGAAGGTTAAGCAAGGCAGGATGGAAAGAGTGAAAGAAGGGAAGGAGAAAAAAGGAGAGGAGCTGGGCAGTATGTCGTACGAAGGGAGGAGAGGAGGAGGGAAGGAGAGCTGCTGGTCACACATCAAGGCCTGGAAACAAAGAAGCCAAGAACTCTCCCTCCTCTCCTTCCTCCATCCCTTCATCCCTCCATCCCTCCATCCCCACAAACACAAGTTTCTCTTCTCACAGGAAGAGAGTGAGTCCAATGCTTCAGCCGCCTGACCATGGGGGGGAGGAGGTGGGGAGGCAAACTGTGTGCATGGTTTGGTTTGTTTCCAGCTCGTTTTCGCATTAAGGTGTGAATATATGACAATATTCACCGCCTCGCCTGATGTGAATATTTGACTGCTTTTTCATACTTTCAACATCAGCACTTCTATAACATGTGACATATCACATTCAGATTACATGTACATGAGCTGAGTTTCATGTCAAGAGGTGGAGGGGACGATGCCGCCTCGACAGCCGGGCGAGAGACTCTAAATCAACAGAGGATTAGACCAAGGACAACACATGGTCTGAATTATACATCTCACATAAACTTCCATTCTCATGTGGCCAGTCAAGATCTGACACACCAAACTCAGAAAACAATCTTTAAGACCTGCCTTTGTGCATGGAATAATTGTCATATCAACTGAAAAAAAAAAAAAAAAGTATGACACAAAAAATATGCCACAAAGTTGGTTCTGTCACTTGTGACGTTATTTATTAATTTACTGTACAGCTATAATCAATGTTATATATTTAGTGTTGTCTCAGATTAACATGTCTTGCAGTGATAATACTGATTTTCCCAATTATAAGAAATGCAGCAAATTACTACTTCAGTGCCACTAATAACAGTTATTACCAATCAAAAAGTAAGTTGGTCCCTTTGTTCTACCGTCACCTCTCGGAGACTGAAGTTGAATAATCCAAAAATGGCATCCTACCTCTGTCAATCTGATTCATGTTCAACAGAATTAGTCATCATCTTCCCACTACCGTGTCTCCAATGACAAAATTGCAGTTCAATTCACCTCCCACTACTCTGATTCCCACTGCTTTGAATTTAACCACATGGCAAGAACTTAACACACCAGTGGTGTGGTGTTCGGTATCGATCGCTCACAAGAGAGGAGTTCGTCAAGAATAATCTCTTGTCACACTAAGTTAATATAGCAGTAATTCCATAAAAAAATAATAACAAAACACACAACAAATGCACCCACCTGGTCTTATGGTGCATTTTTGTGCTCCTCAGGTTGGAGCTGGGAAGGTGAGTGTTGGACGCAGTATCAGAGATCTTGGTTTTGTATTTTGTTGAATTGTGTTGTTATACTGTGTTCCTAGCAATGTGCAAACCCAGAGAAAAGTTTACTGAAGTGAACGGTGCATTTCATTTAGTTGCCTTTTGCCATAACTTGTGAGTGACAGTGAGGAAAGGAATTTGGCGAACACTTGAGCCTGACTCATAGCTGATTCATTCTATTCAACAGATTTTCACCAGCAGTGGTGGTTACTTCATGGTGTGTTCCAAAGAAGTGAAGTAAACTGCAAAATGTATTCACCCAAAACAACCACATTACTGTAAGTACTTTACTGTGCTAAGCTGTAAGCAAGTAAGCAACAGCATGCAGCGAGGATGGTGTGTTTGAATTCAGGTCAATCACCAAACTCAGTGCTCACCAGAGACTCCGGTTCTCTCTCCTTGTTTTCCCTCGTTTCTCTCTGTAACATTCATGGAGTAAATTACATTTCCCCTCTGGTCGGCAGTCCATATTACAGAACATAACCCCCCGACAATCAGCAGGCCACTGCTGCTGTCAGGTTGATAAACAGGATTGAATGTAAATCCACTTTTTTGATTTGATTTGAAGTTTCTAAGTAATCTCTGAACTCAGCTTCAGATCAGAGCAGAATCTGATACGACTCTCGGTGCTTATTCCTCCAGAGTGTCTGGTTCTGCACCCGACTCTCTCCTTAAGAGCTGGCCGGCTCCAAGCACACAGGACGTGACTGATGACCTGATTCATTTGCTTGACTTAGCAGAAATTATATATTAGTTGTAAAGTCGATTTTATTCCTCTCAAACATTGCTTCACCGGCCTGATTATCAGGGAACTTCTTGTCCTAATATTTTGTTGTTCCGACTTTTTGGGGCGTTCAACATGATCTCATCATTATTCCGACAGCAGGTGAACATTTCATTATTTATCTATGGGCAGCCTTGTGTCGGTTTATATTCTCTCAGTTTGTCAACTTTTGCCAAACTCCCAGGAGCACTTGTTGCCTCCCCCTCTCCTTTCCACCTCATCATCTCTCCTCCTCTCTGCTCCTTCCTCAGCTCCTCATCATCACCCCCCCTCCCCTCATCGCCTCCTGATCCTAATCAACCCCCTCTCCCCCCCCACCTCCCCCCTCCCCTCCACATTCCTCCCTGCTGATGTCAGACTCTAAATGAACCACAGTGTGCGTATATGTGTGTGTGCGTGCGCATGTTCATGTGTGCTAAAGGGTCAGGCTTGGTTGCCAGGACGATAGGCCCTCCAACAGCTTTCTGCTCCGACGCTTTGAGCCCTGAGCCCTCCTCAAAGCATCATGGGAAAACAATTAAAACCTCCTCCAAATCTCTCTCGCTCCCCTTCTCTTTTCTTTCTCTCTTTGTCCCTCTATCTCTCCCTTCATCTCTCCATCCCACCCTCTCCATCCCTCTCTCTCTGTCTTTCAGACAATCTTCACTCAAGCCTGAGTTTCTGCCTGAATTGGAAGCTCGTTTTTAAACAAGTATTTTGATTCTGTTTTCCACCTGAGATGTCCCTTATAGCGGGGACAACAGGGGGGCTCTATTCGAAACTCTAGTCTGAAGAGTTTTGTGTGTGTATGTGTGCACTTGTCTGGATATTTTCTTTGTTCAATATTCAGTGTGTATGGAGAACAAACTCCTGCCCAGTTATTTTCAGACACTTTAGTGTTTCTGCCCAGTATATATTCACTAACAAAAATACTAAATGTTGTTTTTGTTTTTTTTGGTAAGACTGCTATCCTCCATCCTTCACTGCTTTCCCCAGGAGGTTGAAAACAGATTTCTTTAATAAGTTTTGGTCACAGATGTATAAAGCAGAACTGCATACTGTGTTCCAAGATAATCAGTGAATGATCCTCACTGAAAAAAAAGTTTTCAAAGCTTGCCTCTCAATTCTTGGGGCCAGAGGCACAAGACCTTCACAGCAGTGTCGCTCTGAGCCACCTGACTTCCTGTTTACTTCCTACACACATGAATAGCCTGGAAATGTTATGCTAATTCTACTCTGTTGACTTTTGTATTTCTTTTTTTTGTTTTTTTTTGTTTTTTTTGTTTTTAATCAAAATTGGACTTAAATGTTCAAATTGTGATAATACATGGACTCATTTATTTTGTAATAATTATTTTTTGGGCCCAAGCAGTGACCGTAATGACAAAATCACCACATAGCCCAGCACTCCTCCAGGCGGCTTGTACAAAGTTCAAGGAAAAGTTAAAATAAAAAAAAAAAAAAAAAAAAAAAAAGGACAGCTCTTATCTAGAATCAAAGTAATCCGAACTCCAAAATGCAATAAAAAATAAGGGAGGCAAAGGATAATATGACAGTAATGTGAAAACTGCGGACAAACCAGAAATCACATGGAACAAACCAGGAACACAGAGGACACAGCAGGAGCAGGGAACAGGCAGAGGAGGTGCAGGATGAGAGCAGGATGACAACAGACAAACACGTTATTTCAGTGGCACGTACCCTGACGTGTTCACTGCCATCGTGTGTTTGTAAATATATACTTATTCTGACAGGCGATAGTATAATGATTGGTTATGAAAGGGGCATCCTCGAAAGGCTCGGCTGTCACAGGCAAGGACTGGGCGAGGTTCAACTCTCTGTGAGCATGTTTGTATAAAGGATGCTCCTATATGGTCGGAGGGGCCGCTTGGGAAATTTTGCGCTGAACCCCAACAGACTACAGCAGGCCACTGTAAATATGCAGCTTCCGGTTAGACTTTCAAAATAAAGCTTGCGGATGGTTGCAGTTTGGTAAGGTGTAGGCATCAAAACTACTTGTGAGTTTTTGAGCGGTAGATCTTGGTTTGGGGTAAAATAAGTATATTAAGTTATGCACAAATTTAAAATAAGCAAACACTGACTTCAACTTTTGGATCATTCGACTTTACAGATACAAGCAGCAGCCCAAAGGCCGCAGGTCACATGGACAATGAAACACAACCTGGTGGCTGATTGTTTGCCACTCTGTTGCCGACAAATAAGATGTATGTTATTTTCTTTGAGGCCTGTCCAGAGCAGTTAATTTGATGTTGATAAAGAGTCAAAGTGAAAGTGAAAGCACAAGGGAGTGAGAGCGGTGGCCTTTTGTGTTTTTTTCTCTTTTCAACACACTAGGAAATGCTGAACGCTAAAGAACCCCCACCCCCTCCACCCCTTCCATTCATTTTCCTTTCCAGCTCTGCAAAGCAGCATGTAAACAAAGACAACTGCACAATAAGGGAGCACAGTGGAGAGGGAGAACTAAGTCTGTGTAAAAGGAATGAAAAGTGTCTAAATCACAGATAAAGACAGTTAAACATTGAGAAGAGCAATCTGATCCTGGTGTGTCGATTTTAAACAGTTTCCGGCACTTGGAAAAGTTAAATTTACAGCACAATGAGTACCAGCATAAGGTTTTAAACAGCTTTTGGTGACACTGTGGATACATGCTGCAGTAACATATGGTACTAATGGAACAGACAATTTCAACCTACATGAGGGCTAGGGTGTACCCATACTGTTTAACAGGTAATTCTGCCCAATAGTGGATGGGCTATGCATAAAAAGATTAAGAAATGGGATAAGAATCATCAACAGTCAGAAGATGAAACTATTTGTGAACAAACAGGCGACCCATACTTATTTAAATGAGGAAACACGAAGTATAAGTATTTCCCAGTATGTCTGTTGAGAACATCTATCACAGTTTACAGTCATCTTTCATTTCTGGAACACTCACTTTCAGGTTTTCAGGGCCTCTGATGTCTTCGTTTGATCCAAATCAAAATGACACACGTGAAACCTCCTCCGAACAATGAGGGGGGTTCAGTACTGATCAAGCTGAACCAAAGTTTGGCTTGTTTTCCACATTGTTTTTCTTTAGCTGGTTGAGACTTTTGGACCGATTACAGGAAGTTCTGGCAGGTTATCATTAGAAGCAGACAAAGGAAGAACAGTGCATCAAAACAACATGAGTCCTGGTAGCAGATGGGAAGAGGAGGAGACAAACTTCTCTAGTAGTGTGCTTTCAGCTGTTGCTTCTGGTTCATAATAATATCAGTGTAGTGGCAATGAAATTAATCCGTCCTTTCATTTCTCTCCATTCATTTAAACTGCAATAGAAGGCTATCTGCTAAAGTGACAACATGCCAAACATCAGACGCATGCGCCCATCTGCAAACCAATCAAATAGAGAGAAGCAGGTCAATTAGCTGATGACGACAGGATGTAGGTACGTCATGTATGGTTCCACAATGTGCAAGAACCAAAACTAACCGGATCAAATGTATGCAATGCACAAAAATGCAAAGTATGCATAGGGCCTAAAATAGAGTGGTTTTGGTAATCCGTCTTAACTGCGCGCTTGTTTACGATGTGTCTGATCTTTTGACTGCTCAGGTTTCGTGACTCGTTAGACTTTATCGCAGCACCGTCCTTTCAGTTCTCAGGGACTACTACAGATTTGGACAAAATTTCTTCCAGATTACCAAAATATATCATTCGTCCAAGAACTTGATTTCTTCTCTGCACAACTACCATTTGCGAATACGTCGTGACCCAGCGTCGGGAGTTTCCACCAGTGAGAATTGCTGTACTGAACCTCACTGAAGTCTTTTGCGATCCTAACTCTTCTCCATCTGACAGGGTCTTTGTGTACTTTTCTGCATTGTCATTTTCATAAATGCCACAGCTAACACATCATCTGCTTCCCAGCTTATTATCTCCACACGCACTTTACAAATTCAATTAGGCCCTTCTTTCCATCTTGTTACATTTCCTCAACAGCTGAAATAATTTTTTTCGGAGCCGCAGTAATTTACTACACAACATTAACATTTTCTGTCGTGAGCCGTCACGTCTTCGTCTCTCTGACAAACTTACTGAAGTCATAGATAATTCATTTGATTCTAAATTACAGCTTTCCATCGCGCCGCGCACCCCTCCTGCAAGGGTTTGTTGTGACAAGCGGGCGCGCCGCTCGTCTCCAACCGTGATTTCTGTCGGCCCTGATGACAAAGATATCATGCAGCGCGTCTTTAAACATGACGCTGACATGTAGCACTTATCCACTCACTCAGAGAGAACACGACAGAATTGCTCCTCGTGACACCTCCCTCACATCCCATGATGCACATGTAAGGGGTCGCCTCCGCATGACGATTAGTAATAATAAGAGATCTTGAAAATTTTGGGATGTACTTTATTTTAGTGGGGCTTTTTTTTTTTCTTTTCCAGGAGGGGAAGGGGCTGGGGAGCTGGAAGGGGACAAAAGCTGCCAAAGAGCCATTGTGTCTCAATAAAATGAGACATTTCTTCTATTGTGTGTGGATGAGTCACTTATGAAGGCAGTAACGTTGTATAAAGGGAGTCGTTTATTTAATTCGGATTCCGGTTCAAATTTGCATCTGAAACAATGAAGGGGCTTCATTTGATGTGTTTTCCTTGTTAGGAGCTTAGGCAAGAGGAGAGGAGGAGTAGGAAGGGAAGGAACAGAGAGGACAGGGAAATAAAGGGGCGCAAGGAAAGAAGGAGATGGCAGAGTACAAGGAAAGTAAAGGAAAGGAAAGGAAAGGAAAGGAAAGAAAGGAAAGGAACGGAAAGGAATGGAAAGGAAAGGAAAAAAAGAAAAGAGAGGAAAGGAAGTCTGGCAAAATGATGTCACGGGAGCACAGAGGGCAGCAAAGAGGCGAGCATGAGTTGATATAAATGTTACCGATCGCTTCACCGCTCTGTGTTGCATTCTGTTGCTTTCAATGCTGAATATGCGATTGTTGATGCAGTATTCATGGAATGTAAGTGGCTGCGAAAAAATATTAGAGGATTGTGTGTCCCAGCAAAAGATAACAAACACTGTAAAGACGTGTTCCAGCTGTCCGTGTGTGAGTCTATGTGGATGTCAAGTGCTAGCGTGTGGGTTGGAAATGAGCACAGATTTACTGCTCCCCTGGATGAATGTCGGACTTCTGTCTCCGAGTCGATCGATGAATCTCTGAAATTGATTTCCTCCACAGGTCTTGGCCCCGACTGTTTACAG